>NC_032023.1:10110322-10135527 GCF_001865875.1 Lupinus angustifolius
TATATATATATATTAGTTATTATGTACTCTTTCATTAAGTAATGTATACGAATGATGAATAATTATACAAAAACTTTATAGTGAAAATTTATACTAAACTGTTAAATTCTATTCATTAAGATACTTTACTTAACAATCATTCATAGCCCTAAGAGAAGGCAATGAATTATAAATAATAACAATTTTAAAATGCTATGGGTATACACACATAAGGTACTTACTGATATTCTCTATTCCAAATTCCAAAAAGACTTTATTGCTATATCCTCATCTAATATTATTTAACCAATTAATATACAATATTAGTTTACATTTTTACAACTTTTTTCTAATTAAATGACATATTTTAATTAGTTTAAGACACTAATTAAAATATAAGATCTTCATCCAGATACTTTTTTGTATACAAACATAATAGGTTATCTTAGTTCATTTTATTCACATCATCTCATTTTGACTTTTGATTTAAACTAAGCTTAAGCTAAAAAATAATAATCATTTATATCAAACTTGAGAGTGACGTTTCAAGTTAATCCATTGCAATAATTCTTTAAGAAAACCACAAATAAGCCCCCAAAAAGTTATTTTCCCCACCCACTTCCCACTTTGTAATAAACCACTTATAATTATCTATCAAAAAAGGTCTTAAATAAGTTCTAATTGGTTTACCGAGTTAGAATATTTCATCAGACCAAACGACATCATAATATCATATATAATTATGGGAATAATGTATATATTGGCACCAGGAAATAGATTATCACCTCAAACCTACTCAACGATTGACACCTGTGATATTTTTAAAGTAAATAAAAAATAAAAATACAAATATATAAGTGTTAGGCATTGAGTGAGTTTGAGGAGATAATCTCTCTCCTGATACTAGGATATATATTATTCACTATAATTATATATACTATATAATTAATTAAAATAAATGAATCACATATTCATCAATAATATGTTTTACATTAAAAAATTAACATTAAAACTTAAATACTAAAGCTATAGTGAGATTCAAAAACAAGAACTAATGTTGAATCATAAAATCAAAAAATATATAAGCTATAAGAAAGTGATATACTAGGTTATGGTCATACTTTGCAGTTACCACATGTATTAGTGTGTGTTTTGTATAAACCTATAAGGCCATTTTGTGAAAACTGACTTGAGATGGTCGATTCAACCAGTTGGACCTGGATTCGGCCACCAGATCGGTCTGAGTCACATGTTGGATTGTATCTGCTTTGAAATTAGTGAGAACCAGCAAGACTCGACCAGGTTATATGGAAACCAATGACTTGGCCGATTTTTTGTTGAACTAGTGAGTCACTTTTCTTAAAAAATGCTAAACTCAAAACCACTTTGTTTTGGGTGGATTTTGAAAAAAACAAAACAACCTCATTTTAAGCAAACCTAATTTTAAATTCAGAATAGTGGCTATGTTCATACCTCCATGCTCCATAGTTGCCAACCTCCATAATAGAAGTAAAGAAACATTGTCATTGCCTTTATCGTCACCATTTATTGTTGCATCTACTGTCCACCACTGATTTTGTCCTCTGTCATTGCTTACCACCATAATTACCTACAATTGTAAGTGATATTGGAAAATTGATTCATATGAGTTTGAAGAATAATTGGTGAGTCTTATTAATGAACCAAGAGTTAATTTATACAAGAGTTTCATGTTGCTTGTTATCAAAGCAACCGAATAAAAACCAAAAAATTACTCTATAACTAACTTAACTAAAATAACAAAATTGTTAATAAGCATGTGACAAAATTAAGTGCTCTACTACAATCCATTCTTCTAGAAGGAAACACATGGATGCCCAAGGAGGGAAGAAGCCTATCATGCACCATTCTGGTTTACTGGTGCGCCATATCTGATGCATCAGACTTGATGCGCCCAGCGTGCCAGCATATGCGCCCAGCATATGCTCCTTGGTGTGATGCGCCCTGATGCACCAATCCTGGAGCAGCTGACTCGGTCAAATCCAAGGCTTGATGCGCCCAGCGCCCTAGTGTTATGGCTTTAATCAATTATAAATTTTGTCTGTATTATGAAATGGCAATAATTAGTAGATATCTTCATTACCCCCCTTCAAGCTGGAGAGTATATGTTAATAACTCCCAGCTTGGGAAGCATAGTATGAAACAAGGCAAGTTCTAAAGCCTTTGTAAGGATATCAGCTGCTTAATCAGTTGTAGTAATAGGCAATAATTGAAACAAGTTATTTTGAAGTCTTTCACGCACCATATGACAATCTATTTCAATGTGTTTCGTTCTTTCATGAAAGACAGAATTAGCAGCAATGAATCGTGCAAAATTATTGTCACAGAAAAGAATAGCAGGTTTCTTAAAAGAAATGGCAAGATCTTGCATAAGATAAGTGAGCCACTGTACCTCACAAGAGGCAATTGCCAATGCACGATACTCAGCCTCAAAAGAGGATCGTGAGACAGTGTTTTGTTTCTTGGATTTCCAAGAAATTAAAGAGTCTCTAAGAAACATACAATATCCAGAAATGGATTTTCTAGTATCAAGGCATGTGGCCCAATCAGAATCATTATAACCTTTGATTTGTAGTGGAGAGGAAGAGGGATAGAACAGACCTTGACCAGGAGAGCCTTTGATATACCTTAGTACTCTAGTCATTGCTTTATGATGATTAATGGTTGGTGCTCCCATAAATTGACTTAGTTGTTGTATGGCAAAGCTCAAATCAGGCCTTGTGTTGGTAAGGTAGAGTAATCGACCAACAAGCTGTCTGTAAAGCTAAGCATTATGGAATGGTGCACTATCTTGTTGATGTAAGTAAGGGTGTTTGATCAGAGGTGTAGGGACTGGCTTAGAGTGCAGGAATTCAGTGTCAGAGAGGAGATCAAGGGCATACTTCCTCTGGCACACAGAGATTCCTTGTTTAGAGTAAGCCACTTCAAGACCAAGGAAGTATTTGAGGATTCCAAGGTCCTTTATTTTGAATTTAGTATCAAGATGATGCTTAACAGAAATAATTTCATGGATATCATTTCCAGCTAAAATAAGATCATCAACATAGATAAGTAATGCAGTAAATTTGGAATTGTCATTCTTAGTAAATAAAGAATGGTCATGATGAGATTGTTGATAACCTAAAGTAAAAAGAAAGGAAGACAACTTTGCAAACCATTGCCTACTAGCTTGTTTTAAGCCATACAATGATTTGTTAAGTTTGCAAATCTGGTTAGGGGTTGAGCATGTGACTCCCTGTGGTAAGGCCATGTAGACATCTTCATGTAAATCACCATATAAGAATGCATTGTTCACATCTAATTGATGAAGAATCCAACCATTACAAGAAGCAAGAGCAAGCAGAAGTCTGACTGTTGTGAGTTTGACAACAGGAGCAAATGTATCGAAATAATCTAATCCCTTTGTTTGAGTATAACCCTTAGCCAGTAGCCTTGTTTTGTGCCTTTCTATAGTCCCATCAGAGTGATATTTAAGCTTGTAAACCCATTTGCAACCTATTGGTCTTTTGTTAGGTGGTAAGGAGACTACTGTCCAAGTATTGTTTTGCTGTAATGCCTTGAGTTCATCTTTTATGGCTTGAATCCATGCCTGGGATTTGATGGCTTGGCTGTAAGATTTGGGTTCAATGTTGTTGGTGATGGATAGACAATAGTGAAGTTGTTTGGGAGAAACAGTTTTATAGGATATGACAACTTCTAAAGGGTGCTTTATAGTTTATGTAAGTGGGTTAGGTGAAGTAGTCATAATGTTGCAATGAAAATCTCTAAGATAGGTTGGCTTATGGGTAGTTCTCTGAGATCTCCTTATAGGTGGTTCAGTGGGTTCAAGGTTAGTTTGATCAATATGCTCATTAGTGGTTGAGTTGGTGGATTCAGTGCTTGGTTTGATTGGTTGGATGTCATCATATTGCAAGATGGATGATGAATCTGTATTGTGTTGTTGAGAAGTGTCATTGAACTGAGGACCCTGCTTGTAAGGAAAGATGTGTTCATAAAACACCACATTTCTTGAGATGAATATCTTTTTGGTGCCAAGATCCATAAGGATGAATCCTTTTGTGCCTCTTTTAAAACCAAGGAAGATAGATTTCCTAGCTCTAGGATCAAGCTTGGTTCTGTTGTGAACCAGAGTGGAAGCATAACAAAGGCTACGAAAGACCTTGAGGTTAAGAAAATCTGGTTTGTGTCCAAGTAAAACTTCTAAAGCACATTGTATTTTTAGAACAGGAGTGGGCAATCTATTAATAAGAAACACAACATGGAAAACAACATAGCTCCAAAAGACTTTACGAAGATAAGAATGAAAAAGTAAAGATCTAGCAACATTTAAAATATGTCTATGCTTCCTTTCTACAACTGAATTTTGTTGTGGAGTTTCAACACAAGATGTTTGATGAAGAATACCATGAGTATCATAAAAACTTGGCATGAGGAATTCTACACCATTGTCGGTTCTAATGATTTTAACCTGCTTATCATACTGAGTAGCAACAAACTTAATAAAGTTGGCAGTGAGATTTTTAGTTTCAGCCTTAGAACTCATCAAGAACAGCCAAGTGTGTCTAGTAAAATCATCTACAATTGTCAAGAAATATTTGTGACCATGGATGGATGGGACACTTAGAGGGGCCCATATGTCCATATGAATAAGTTCAAAGGCATGACTAGTTTTGAATTTACCCTCAGGAAAGGGCAATCTAGATTGTTTTGCAAAATGACAAAAATCACAAACCTTAGCAGAATTAAAGGTAATACGAGAGTCATAATTGTGCATATGTGAAAGGATAGCAGGGGAGGGGTGTCCTAATCTAAAATGCCATAAATCAAAGAAGGGTATAGTTTGATCAAGTATGCTATTAACAACATGTAAATCAGTATTTGTAAAACTAGTGTTTCCAGTAAGTATGTAAAGATTGTTATATACTTCAGCATGTCCAAACATCTTCAAGGGAGTCATATCCTGAATCAAACAAGAAGACTTGTCAAAAGTTAGTTTACATTGAAGAGAACTTGCAAGTCTTTGTATGGAAATCAAGTTGTATTTAAAACAGGGCATATAAAGGACATTGTGTAAGGAAAGATCATTGGATAAAGTAACACTTCCTAAGTAATTGGCAATCATGGTGAGATTATTTGGCAATCTAAAAATTATTGGATTGATTTCTTGATAGTGAGTATAATTGGATAATTTGTTGGTTACATGATCAGTTGCCCCTGTGTCAAGTAACCAAGAATTATCATTAAAGGTTATACCTGATATAGGATGATTAGTGTTGTCATTGGACTCAGCTCCTATCTGGTTTATGGCATGCTCTGGATCAAAGTCCATTTTTATTTCTTCATCTTGATTGGTATTGGATGTGCCTTGTATCTTTGTATCATAGTGTTGTTTTTCTTCTATTGACAAAGCCATTTCCTTGCCTCGGCTTAAATTTGAAGTTGGGTGGAAATCCATGCTTGAAATAGCAAGTATCCACAGTGTGCCTTTCCCTTCCACAAAAAGTGCAAACCTTATTGTTGTTATTGGTCCCACCATATGGCTTATTTGAGTTGTTTGCCCCTCCAAAGTTTGTTGATCTTCTATAGTTGGATTCAGGTATGCCTCTGTTCATGTTTTTGGTTGGCTACATCTTCCAATTTGGCTTGGAATTGATAGTATTGATTGTAGTCTTGTTTTCAGTGTTCAAGACATATCCTTCAAGTTGCCTTTCTTGTTGGACAACAAGGCCAAAGACTTTGTTGATTGTAGGAAGGGGTTCCATAAGGAGGATTTGAGATCTCACAGTGCCATATTGGTCATTGAGACCCTTTAGAAAACAGATGACATATTCTGTTTCCCTATGTCTCTTAAAGGTTTTCAAAAAATCACAAGTGCATTTATTATTGCATATGCATGTGGGAAGAGATCTCAAGGATTCAAGTTCTTCCCAAAGTGTTTTAACATCAGTAAAGAAATCAGAAATATTTTTGTCCCCTTGCCTAAGGGAATGGATTTCTTGAAGAACATCAGATGTTCTAAAATAATCCCCTTTAGAGAATCTTTCTTTAAGATCCTCCCACAATTCTTGTGCGTTGTCTATGTAGACAATGCTTTTTGAAATATGAGGAGAAAGGGACCTAATGATCCAAGAGATTACCATATTGTTGCATCTATCCTAAGCATCATAATTGGGATCATTCTGGGTTGGTATAGTTATCGAGCCATTGATAAATCTGAATTTGTTTTTGGATTTTAGTGCCCTTCTCATAGATCTATACCATGAATTATAGTTGTTTCCATCTAGAGGTGGTGAGACTAAGATGGACCCTGGACTTTCACCTAGATGAAGATAGTAAGGACTTGTAGGGATCAATGATGGATCTGCTCCTGGATGTATCTCAGCGGATTCTATACTTTCCATAGCCATTTTGTTTTATGGCCAAGACTTTTGAAATAAGGAAATCAAGACAATCAAGAATGGATTGTAGTAGAGCTCTCAATATGAGAGCTCTGATACCATATTGGAAAATTGATTCATATGAATTTGAAGAATAATTGGTGAGTCTTATTAATGAACCAAGAGTCAATTTATACAAGAGTTTCATGTTGCTTGTTATCAAAGCAACCGAATGAAAACCAAAAAATTATTGTATAACTAACTTAACTAAAATAACATAATTGTTAATAAGCATGTGACAAAATTAAGTGCTCTACTACAGTCCATTCTTCTAGAAGGAAACACATGGCTGCCCAAGGAGGGAAGAAGCCTATCATGCGCCGTTCTGGTTTACTGGTGCGCCATTCTGGTTTATTGGTGCGCCATATCTAATGCATCAGGCTTGATGCGCCTAGCGTGCCAGCAGATGCGCCCAGCATATGCTCCTTGGTGTGATGCGCCCTGATGCGTCCTGATGCGCCAATCCTGGAGCAGCTGACTCGGTCAGATCCAATGCTTGATGCGCCCAACGTATCAGCAGATGCGCCCAACGCCCTAGTGCTATGGCTTTGATCAATTATAAATTTTGTGTATTATGAAATGGCAATAATTAGTAGATATCTTATTATATATTCTGCTTGTGCCGCCATAACTAATCAATATTGTAATAACTAAATTCATAACAACATATTACATACATAACTATATATTCATAGTTATACAGTAACAAGAAACATATGTATACAGTATATAGTTATATAAAAGATATTAATACACGTTACACAGTAACACGAAATATATGCATTGTGCAGTAATATATTATATATAGTAATATATAATTATATATGCACTAACATATTATATACACAATATATAACTTTATATGTTATATATAGTATATAATAACTATAACTGTCTTGTTGGTACATAGTGTTAGTCATAAATTAGTGGATTATCATTATATGTTAATTTATTTTTTCTATTTGTTATAAAATAAGCCTAATGAACATGAAGTACAATCATCTTCTTCACATGTATCAATATAAAATTCCTCTAAGAGATATATTAGACAGAAATCAGATATAGTTTAAATACATTATACACAAGTTGTTGAGGGTATGGAAAAAATAATTTGTCATGTCTCTATTGTAAAACAATTATTAGAGGGGATGGAATTAATAGGCTCAAGAGTGTTTTGGTTGGAGAAAGAGGGTGATTTGAACAACGCAAGAATGTGCCTACATATGTAAAGTTTCAAATGAAACAAAATATTGATGAATACAGCAATAAGAAAAAAACTCAATTAGAGTACGAGGAAAGTAATCCAAGTGATGAAAGAGTGGAAGAGGTTGCAATGGCACCACCTTCTAGATCTCAAAGGAAGAAAACACAGGTTACACGGGTGACTTTTTTATGCCCACGACAACTCTAGGAGCTCAACATACCCTGAAGAGTGTGTTGCAAAGTAAAGAAGTTATAGAGAAGTGTGACCTTGCGATTTCTAAATAGATGATTGATGTATTTGTGTCATTTAATGCAGTTAATTCTGCATATTATCAACCTATGATTGATGTTATTTGTGTCATTCGTCTAGGGTATAAAGCTCCTAATTTTTATAGATTTTGTGGCTATTTGTTAAATAAGTAGGTTGATAATACAAGGAAACTTGTTGAGAGCTATTAGAATATATGGAAGAAAATTGGTTGTACTCTTATGACAGATGGGTGGATTGATAGACGTAGGAAAATCCTCATTAATTTTCTAGTCTATTGTTCGAAAGGCACAATTTTTTTAAAATTTGTTGATATTTCTCAGTATCCCAAAATTGTAGTTTTGCTTTATAAGCTTTTCAGGGAAGTAATATTATTTGTTGGCCCTAATAATGTTGTTCATATAGTCACAAACAATGTTGGAAGCTATGTTTCAACTTAGATAATATTATAAGTTGAGTTTCTGAAGTAATATTGGTCTTCTTGTATTGCCCATTATGTTAATTTGATGTTGTAGGATATAGGGAAGTTAGAAGTAATATATTTATAATCATTGTTATCCATTGTATTTGATGAGAAAACATACAGGTGGTAGAGAAATTCTTCGTCTAGTCCCAACTCGCTTTGTCACTAATTTTATTGTAGTGTAGAGTATTCTGGCTCAAAAGATGCACTAGAAGTTGTGGTAACATCTAAGGAATGGACAACCTCGGCTTTTGTAAAATAAGTCAAGGTAAAGAGATTTGTGGAGCAAGTGCTAGATTCTGGATTTTGGAATAAATGTGTTGATATTGTGAAACTGATTGAGGCACTTGTTTGTGAGTTACGTATATTTATTAATGAAGATAAACATGCCATGAGTTTTCTTTACCAAGATTTTTACAAAGCTAGAGAGGATATGATGAAAAGGTTCCAAAGAAATAAGAAGAATGTCGAGCCTTACTTGAATATCGCTGAGATTATCAGCTTCATAAGAATCTTCACGTTGTGGGTTATTAGCTAAATTCAGCTTGTCGATTTAATTTTGGAGAATTTGAAAAGCATAAATCTATATATCTGGCCTTTTGGATGTCATTGAAAGGTATTCTTATGGAGATAATAATTTGAATACGAAGTTGATAAGCGAGATGAGGATATTTAAAGATTCCCAGTAAAATTTTGGAAGACAAGTTGTTATTCGTGAAAGAAGTACAATGAGACCAGGTAAAATTAGTAATTCATAGTTTGGTATATTCATTAACTTCATTACATTTTTTATTAACTCTATTATTACATTTTTTTTATTGTGAACATAATTGGAGTGTATTTGAGCATATTCACTCAAATAAAAGAAATAGATTAAAGTATCAAAAGTTAAATGATTTTGTCTATATTCATTACAATTGGTGGCTACAACAAAGGTACAAATGTACCATAACTTTAATTCTTAATTGATTGGTTGATTGCTTTTAAATATAACGAAATATTTTTTAGTTTTATTATATTAATATGTGGTCAAATTAATAAACTTAGGAACCAACTAAGGCATCAAATTTTAACCCCAACAATTTTGAAGTAATTATTGATCATTCTAATTGGATAATGGAAGAGTCATCACATTTCTTAACCACTAAAGAGGTTGATGCACTTCATAATGAACTTGCTAATATGACAATCGAATCAAATTATGATAATATTGTTATGTACCTTTATTATATTATGAATATAATTATATGATTTATTGGTTGATATTTGGTATCACTTTATGTTAATGTTAATTGTTCATTATTTTAAAAAAATTATTTTGTTATAGGACAATTAAATTTGGATGACAATGATGGTGATGTACAAGGTATTACCGTGGAAAATACAAATCAAAATGAAAGTAATTTGATAGAAGCTTTTGATTTATTTGATGATGAAGGGGTGCCTCACTTAGAAGTAGAGATGGCAAAATGGGCCGACCAGCTCGATTTGTCTGTGCCCACAACTACCCAAAAAAATTTAAGCAGGTGCGGGCAAGCCCACAATATCTTAACGGAAAAAATTCAATGTCTTGACCATTTTAAAATGGACTAACAGGCATATAGGCGGCACGCGGACATTGTTCAATAATTAAAAAAATAAAAAAATATATAGCAAATAAAAATAAAATAAATAAAGTAGTTGAAGATAACAAAATTAACAAAAACTTTGATATTTTATATGAAGTTGAACAAATCACATTAGATTATATTTTTTTAGGGATTAAAAATCACAATACATTATAATTTATTTGAATTTTTCTTAATTTTTTCGTTAAATTATGCTCGCGGACTGCCTGCATTGACCAATTGAAATGTTCACGGGCTTGGCGGGCGGAGGAAATGGGCAAATAGGCAAATTTTGTATGTCATGCTTGCCCACAAGCATTGCCCGTTTTGTTATATATACGTGGAAGCAACTTTGTCTCCTTGGATATGAAGAAACTTAGAATTATTTTACTTTTAACTTCAAATGTTTGATACTTATACTTATTTGACATAAATTACTTGTGTGATAGATTGAGAGTCATTTTTTTACAATATAATGTTAGTTATTAATATTATTATGAATCCATGAATGAAAATCGGGTTGACTGGTTGAACAATGACTCATTCGTCTGACCAGTGGTTCATTAACCCAATAGCATGACCAAGTCGATGACCGATTCAAGTTTAATAACATTGTTATAAGGTAATCAAACAACAAAACACATACAATGAACAACAATATTTAAAAGAAGTCAATATTTAAAAATAATGCACTGGAGAAGAATTTCATAACACAAAGCACAAAGCCACAAATAGTGAACATCGACAACAACCAACAGGCTTATGAACTATGACAAGTATGAATAGCAATGGCGACGTGAACAACCAAGATGATGGCGAAGGATGACGACAACTAGGTTTTATAATTTCTCTTTATTTCTTATTTCTTGGGTATGTTCCATACCCTCTCCAAAACTTTTATGTTTTATTTTGTGGTTTCTAATTTAGTTTTTTTTTTTAAATAGTTGAACCGGACGGTCTAACCAAACGGGTTATTGCATTTCCAACTTTACCCAATCTAATCCGGTTAGACTGGATTAAAGACAACTAGAAACAATTAGAAAGAGATTTCGGTTTAGAGTATGTGATCGCACACACAACTGGTTGACAATCGGACCGGCCAAACCGTCTGGGCCGATACCAAGAACCATGCTTCAAATAGAATTAACGGAATAACTAAAAGAAAAAAAAATGTATACATTAATAATGTATAAATTTTTTAACATTGTCACTACATTATTATTATTCATTTTCAAATATAATTGACTCTTAAATAAAAGTCACCCCTCATGAAGTTCAAACCATAGGTGAGAGAAATGCCTAATAACAGTATAACCATTGGGTTAATATTGGCTATTTAAACGTCTTTGAGAAGTGCATTTTGTCCAAACTAAAATGTGGAAAGGCAGATTTTGGAAAATAAATTTTGGGACTAATTTGTGGACTTTTATTTTAAAAAATGTGTTTTTGTAATAAATTTCTCTTGGTTTCCATCCCTTTTTCTAAAAATTAGAAAATGCAAAGACATTTATAATTCTCATGAAATCCAAGTAAAACCGGACATCACATAACATATTTCAATTATTTTGTTTTTCTTTTCCTAACTCATGACAAACTTGTAAGGTTAGCATAACAAATAATACCATATCCCAAGCTTCTACGGTTAGATAGGACCGACAGCTTATGGTTCTTTAAATCCAAATCATATATATATATATATATATATAGGTTCTTTGGGTTGGTTTGGTGGCAACCAAAACTCAAAATCAAGAACAAACTAAACATGATTTGTCCCAAAAAATACCAAACTAACCCAATGAATTGAACCCATTTAATATATATATATATATATATATATATATATATATATATATATATATATATATATATATATATATATATATATATATATATATATATATATATATATATATATATATATATTAAATGGGTTCAATTCATTGGGTTAGTTTGGTATTTTTTGGGACAAATCATGTTTAGTTTGTTCTTGATTTTGAGTTTTGGTTGCCACCAAACCAACCCAAAGAACCAACTTCATTTTACTAATTAAAGGCACACTCAACAAACTACATGTGAATACAAAACATACAAGTCACTCACTTTCATTTGGATTAACAACCCTTATCAATTAATTACACACATGCACCATCCCTTCGTTTTGGTTCAGTTTGGGTCTAAACATCAAAACAAAATTTATCCAAACCCAACCCAACCAACTTTGTTTGTTTTGGTTCTATTCTTACATCAATACCTGCCCAAAAAAGCATACTACTACTTAATCCTGATATACTTTTGAAGTAAAAGAATCACAGACGTAGCTACATCTTAACAACAAAAGGAATAAATTACCAAAAACAGTTGAAGTAAAGAAAACACAGAACAGCTAGAAGTCAATCCAATGTGGTTACTCCCATATTCAAAATTCTCATACTAGAGAAACAAATCTACACCCTTTTTCCCTACAATTTTGTTGCATTTGCAAAACAGGAAACAAAATCTAAAGCAATTATAAATTATATCCATGTGCTTCTTCCATGACCAAGGAAGCATCTATAGTAGTAACTATAAAAAGTTAGTATAAAACCCTGTTACTATAATGGTCCTTTTTGCCACTCAAGAAGATAGCTAGCTTGTAGTCAAAACAGATGCTGACATATACGGCGATATGCATCCCTTGACCTGAAAAGAAGTCATGTTTTAATACGAGAAAAAAGACACGCATTAAACACGATATCGTGAAATAATAAGAATAATCATCTTTGTACCATAAAAATGAAAACCATATACGGTTGAGAAAGCGAAAGAATAAAAAAATCTCTTGCCTGCAATAAACAGGTAGGAATTTGGATATAACCCTGCAGTAAGAGGTTGACCTTGTGCAGAGCACTATGTGGCACAGGTGTAATCACATAGAGCACACCTTTGGCTGTGTCGATGCCCCTCACTATCCCTGAACCATAAAAAATCGACATGTGTTTAATAGTGAAGGAGCTTAGAATTATCCAAATGAATAGCATGTAGAACTAGAAGGCAGAATGATTTGTGCTTGCTCATCATTAACAAAAACAGCTCCAGAGAAATATCACTTTAGTAATTTGTGTATGACATTGCCACCAGAAAAGATAGAAACAATTTAACTAATTCAGTTTTGTTATCCTGGTTAAGGAACCTACAAGGGGCAAATTTTCATTGGGAAACTAAATAGATTATTTTCTTAATTTATTAGTTACACCACTTTCCAATGGATAGCAAAATCTGTAGCTAATTTATCTGTTAACCAGAATCAGAATGTCATGCTTTGTTTGAGGCGTTTGAAGTTTTCTAGATTGAAAAAAATGCAGATTGCAGAATGAGGAGCTTTCAGCTAGTTTAAAGCCCTATCTCCATCTAAATTGCATTTTAAATTCAAAATTCCAAATTATCAGTAGCATTCAATGATATGGCCCTCTATGTTAGAGTAAGAGATAATGAGGGATATTTTGGAATTTGGAAGTTAACCAAGTTACCTACCAAGACCAAGACACCAAGGTAAACTTTCAGTCCCTTCAGAATCAACTGCTAAGCCAACAATACTAGCATTCAAACTGTAGAATGTTTCAGAACTGGGGACCTACAAAATTATGGTTAGACCTTAAGATATTGTTCTTCCCAATTTTGTTGAATAAAATAGATAAACAAAATATTGTAGATATTCTTCACAAGAAAACATTTTATACACACATGCACACACAGTAAAATGGTTTTAAAATCGAGTGATTTCTGAATTGAAATAGATCCAAAGCATAAGATTATAACATATAAAAGTAAGAAGGTCAGAGACTCCCACTATTGTGGGGTTTGGGGAGGGTAAGATGAATAAAGCACTATCTATTTCTGCAACCACAACCTTTGACCATCAGGTCATAAGGCAAGGGAGCGAACCTTACTATTGTAACAAGGTTTGAGTCAGAACACGGATTCAGAACAGATAAGAAGTCAAATTTGAACCAACCTGACAATGAAGATGTTGAACCTTCATGCTTGAAATGGGAACCTCATAAGGACAGTGAGAGGCCAAGGCATGTGCAAGTTCCTTGATAGTAGAAATATCCGAATCACTAGGAAAGCACTGTCTGAAATAAGCCATAATTCGTAAATCACGCAAGAGGCGTGAATCTTTCTGAACAAGCAGCCTGGGGAAACAAATAAGGCAATTCTATGATACTTGATGCATAAAAAGTCAAAAAGTAAAGTCCAAACTAGCAACTATAATTGCAATGGAATTTTCTTTAGTAGAATTCGGCTTACGATCTATTGAATGAATCCTGACGAGCTGAAGTTATCTCAATTAAGTTGATTGTTCCATCATGTTCCCCATCTAACCAGAACTCTCCAGCAGGTAAATTCTTATTTTCAGTGGATATGCCTATCTTAACTACATGTGTTGGACAAATATATTTCAGCATCTCCACTAACACATCATAACCAACGCCTGAAATGCAAGAGAAGCGAAGCATCCACTAAATGAGTACCATATTAGATGATATATTGTAATTATTCTTGGAAAGCAATAGTTTATGAGCAGTAAAAATAGAAATGCGGGATTAAAAAGAATCAGATTAACAACCAAACAAGCAGTGAGCTTACCTTTAACCCAGCCAGGAGTATTCACAATGAGAGGCAACTTGGTCCTAGGAGGATTTTCATCCTTACTAGATGTGCAATACTCCTTTCGAAAATAATCATATATGGCAAATAAGTAATTTAAGTATGCAGATGGATCTGTTTTAGAAGATACATCCCCAAAGAAAAGGCACCTGTTACAGAACAAATGACAGATAGTGAGTCAAGCAAATCCATCACATGTTCAACAACAACAACAAACCGGCTGTTATCCCACTAGGTGAGGTCAGCTACATGGATCGAACGACACTATAATGCTCTATCATAAATCATATATCACATCGTAGATCCATGTGACCATGTAATAGAAATTCAACAAAGTTTTACGTTGGTTGTCAACAGATACTTACTAATTGCATTTATATATCAAACAGAGATCAATAACTCTCCACAAAACAATTCACAACAATAAAACAGTTTTTTCTTTCTTAAAAGAAGAAAGAAACAAGAATGTCTACGGCTTTGAAGGAACAAGAACAACCATATAAGAAGTATTGGAACAAGGTCATATAAAAAAGTCATAGTACCTAATATTGTTTTTAGTTAATTACCTATCTTATGTCGGACGATAAGACAGTTATACTTGATCTAGAAAGCATGCAATGCAACATACCTACCCTAGTACTTAAGAGAAACTATAATGATGTTAACCTAACTGGCAAATGATGAATTTAATGTAGCTTGAAGCAATGGTTAAGGTTGTTGTTTAGTGACCATGAAGTCACAAGCCCAAATACCAGTAACTGTGGGGTAAGACTGTGTACATCTACCTCCTCAGACCCCACTAAGTGGGAGCCTTGTGAACTAGGTTGCGATACGCTCCACTATGGTTAACTGCAAGCAGTACTCATGTCAAATATTTCAAAACCAGAGAGAGAGAGAGATTCAGATCCGAAATTATTGATATGAGATAGCATTTCATACCTCTCTGGTGTTTTAAGGCATGGAATCTTCAAATCTAAAATAGTTTAAAACAAAAAAAATACTTAGAGTCAACATCTATTAAAAAAGAGTAAACAAAAACACAGTTTCGCTCTCAGTTTAGTATTGAGAAATAAAAAATCCAAACTTCGCTCCTAAAAAAATTAAATGTCAATCAAAATAGCATAAGATAAAATGAAGTTTCTTACTAAGAAAAATCAAACATTGGTCAAAATAGTCCACAACATAGTTAGACGGTACACCATACTGGTTCTAGTACCTATTACGCTTTTCGATTTATCACTTTTTAAATTACTGAAACAAAACTTCTTTTACGATGAACCCGATAAGTGACACAATAGGTGAATTTGGTACATTGGATCAGATATCTATGGTCTAGAGTAATAGGAATGATGCTAGCATGTTTTTTCCTTTGTCATTTAGTCATATGCAAGAAACATAAAAAACCTCTTTATATCATTTTTATCTTTCCAGGGATCTGGCGGAACCTTAAAAGATAAACATGGCGATATTATAGTTTCAAAAGTAAAAAAAAAATATGATAAGGAATAATTTCAGTACCTGGAGTTACCCTATCAACAATGGTTAAAGATAAAAACCCAGGAGGAGTAAACTCAGGTTGTCCTACATCAGTGTCAAGATACGCTACTTTATTGTGCCCTGAGTTCAATAGAACATTAAGAACATGACGAGAGAAAGTTGTTTTGCCGCAATTTTTAGCGCCGCATATAAGAGCAATAGGAGGAGTTGAAGTTGAACAGTGTGCAATAGATTCTGCTGCATCAGACCATTGTTTAGGTATGTATATGTCTGGTGAAGGGTTCTCAATAAGGGAAGAAGAACTCATATTTTTCTTTGACTCTACTTTTGAATGGCACGAAAGTGAAACTTGTTTGGTACACTGATTCCTATTTCTTTGTTTTGAATATAAGGGCAACACTGTTATGGGCCATGGTTTGATAGGCTTTGTGGTGATATGGTCTTAGCTTGATTTGAATTGGGCTTGTTAACTCGTGTAAGTTGCTGAGATCCAGTCACGTTTTAAACCACACCACCTTTCACCTTAGACACATTAAAAAACACATTCATATGTCATCTATGACTAGTAGCGTGTACAGACACTTCGTACCTGTCGGTGAATATTGTGTGATATTACATATTCAATTTTTATATATTTCCTTTTTGTGAATTAAATGTATTTGTTGTGTTCAGGTGTACTTTATATTTTTTTTTTTTTGTTTATGATAATATTTAATTTAATGTGAGATATGTTGTTAATTAATGTATTGGTGGTAGTTGCTTATGATTATATAGTTTTTTTTAAAAATTAAATAATGTTAAGGGCAATATAGGAAATGAAAATTACACCATGAAGGATTTCAAGTTTTGGCTTTATATATAACTAGTGTGGGACACACACTTCGTGCCTGTCGAGTATCTATCGGTGATATTCTTATTTTAAAGTATTACGTAACTAATTTTTATATATTTCATTTTGTAGAATTAAAAAGTACTTTTGTATTGTATTTACTTTAAATTATATTTTTTGTCTATGCAACTTATAATTAATGTGTGTGAGGTGGTTATGTAGGATTGTATGGTTTTTTTAAATTAAAAAATTGAAGGGTAAAATATGAATATATAAATTATACCATAGTGGTGGTTACACCATTTTTGGCTTTATTATATATACTAGTGGTGACAGACACTTCGTGTTTGCTAACACAAATTCATACTTTTATGATGTCACAAAATTTATATATTTTATTTTGGATAATTAGAATATTTATTTTGTATTGAATATATTTTATATTATATTTTTTACTGGAGATATTTTATATTATAACATTTTTTATTATAATGCTAGAGAGATGGTTAATAGGTTGATGGTACTTAATTACATACTTACGTATAATTATATGTTTTTTTGTACAAATTAAAAAGTTTAAGGGTAAAGTAGGAAAGTGATATTACACCATAGTAGTTATTTCATGTTTTTCCTTTATATATTGTATGGATATAAATATAGATTTAATAAGAATATGAGCATTAGATTATATGGTTTTTTTGTAAAAAATAAAAAATTGGCAAGGGTAAAATAGGAAATTATAAATTACTCCATGGTGGGTGGTTACATTATGTTTTGGCTTTATAATAAGTATAAATATAGAAGTATAGATATAGATATATAATATAGATATAGATATTTAAATATTGGGGTAAAGTGTTAAATCATCTTAATTGATCCCTAAAGTATTATGGTTAATCTTAATAGATCCTTCAATCATACATTCATTATGTTATTAATATGTATGGATACTCATGCGGATAATGGATATTTATAGGTACCCAACGGGTTTTTATTTTAATTATGCGGATAATTGAATAAAAAATTAAATCGTTTAGATTGTGCTATGTTGGTGAAAGTTGAATATAAATTTATCTACATCTTTCTCTATTAGTAACTTAATGAGAAGTGAGTGCAATTATTTATTGGTATAATTATAATAGTTTACAACCAAGTTACTCGTGTATATGTGGTATTTTTTAGCATATGATTAAGAATATTTCTATTACATATGTATTCATACAGTTAAGAACACACATGTTACTCATGTATTCACATGTTTAAAAATACACATGTTATTTGTGCATTCATATTGTTAATAACACACATTGGACACATGTATTCACAAGGTTAAATATATACATGTTACCTGTACATTCGCATTACTAAAAATACACATGTTACTTGTGCATTCGAATTGTTAAAACACATATGTTATCATTGTATTCACATGGTGAAGAATACATGTGTCATATGTGTATTTGTTTGTTCAAGCACATAAGGAAAATAAAAGATAATTTGATTTTTTTAATGAAAATAGAAACCGAAACATAATACCATGTGACTTTTTAAAAAAAATAAATATTTTAAAAGTTATAGAAAATAATTATTTACCAATTTCGAATTTGATTTTTTAATGAAAATAAGAAAATCAAATCGTGCACTATATGAATTTTTTTATTAAAAATATTTAAAAGTTACAAGAAAAATTTCATTTTTAATTTTTAATTTTTTAATTATAATAGCGAAAAATTAAAATCTAAAGAATTTGAATTGTGGTATTAAAATTCAATGAGAAGAGTATCCTAAAGCTTTGATAAATTGAAAAGTGTAGTAATTCTTAGAACAATAGTAAGCGTTAAATAGAATATATAGATTAATGCAAATATTGAATGAAGTTAAAATATATAGTTTCTTCAATTTAAATTAAATAACTACATAATGTGAATGAATTATATTAAGGTTTTATTACCAAATCTGAGATCATAATATTGGATGATGATATATTATTAGCTATTTATCATTAATAAAAATATGAAATAGTATTCATCAATTCTCCCGTAATTTTTTTAATTAAAACTTTAAAATGTTTGAGCATTACAGTAATTAATTTTTCATCATTCCGAGCAACATAACACATTACATACTCCATATACTTTTTTATTATTAATTATGAAAATATACATTGTACAAAAGTGATTATATCAGTCATGAACCCTGAAAGGGATTAGTTTCTTACCCAAAAAGATGATGGAATACTCTTGGTAGTACAAAAAAATTGATTATATAATGTGGGTATGTACATAGTAGTACCATGGAACCTTTTAGAAGGAAATCAAATTAAGGAGAAAGTTACATGTATCTGTTATGTATCAGTGAACAGAACACACCTAGAAGCGGGGTTGAATATGTGCCATGTTTACCAATTACCGCTTTTCGTACTAAAGCCCTATTCTGGAAAAAAGCCACAGTTAATCGATTAACACCCTGTCTTAATCGATTAACTCACAAAAAACAAGTTGTAGAATGGCTTATTGTACAGCCACTCACCGATATTCAAAAACAGATAAACCAGATATATTTGAACAGAATTAAACTCGATATAAGAAATTTACAGTATCCAAAATATCAGCTAAAATTAGGCAATAATACAACTTGAAACGTAAAGATATTAGAGATAGAAAAAGGTTGTAACAAGGAATTTTATCCTGGTTTGTTTGCGGGTCCACTTGCGAACTACATTCAGGTCTCCCCTTCTGATCTCGGGAGATTTTCTTCACTAATATTGAAACAAATGTATTGTTACATGCAAACTTCCGATACAAACACTTAGACGCTCCCTTCTTGAATCTAAGAACCCACTTTCTTGGTTTGACTATTCTAGTCGTCTAAGAAAATCTTTCTTACGATCTAGCCTCAGACAAGAAAATGTTCTAAACTCAAGACCTCTATGTCTTGGTGAAGACTCACTAAATCTCTTAGGTGGTAAGATACCAAGAAACAACTTCCCTTATTACAACAAAAAATAGTACAAAAACAGAGTATTATAAAGCACAATGTAGCTCAAAATATTACAATTGAAACTCAGCTAAAAACCCTATACAAAACTCACAAGTTAACATGAATATGTATGAGTTCATTAATATGCAGAAACATAGAATTTCTACCTAAAATTCTTCTAAAGAAATGCAAGAATCAGGCAAGAAAAGATAGCAATGTTTAACACATTAATCACATGCAATTAGATGACAATTAAACCCTAAACATGATATTATCTCTCACTATCTCACAATGCACTTCACTCTACTTATATGACACAATTAAGCACGAAAAATATGCAACTAGCAATTCTAAAAATGAATGATCTGATCTATTGTGCATGACCTAAAAACACAGTTTATATAGAAAACCTTTCTGAGACCCAGTTAATCGATTAAGTGCTCTTTTAATCGATTAACGGGCTGCTGAGAATAACTGTTTTCAGGTTTTCAGTTATCTGTTAAAACCGAATTCACGTTAACTGATTAACACCTTACTTAATCGATTAACTAGCCTATTTTTCAGCTAGATTATTAAATAGTAAACTACCTATATGTTATACTTATCAACTATACATGTTTTACCAATATATTATGCCTACGATGCACAAGTGACATGTATGATTAATGCATGAATATATAATAATCTGGATGGCATGTCTCATGTAAATGAATTGATTATTTTTAAGGATCGTGAGAATTGCATCTAGGTTTACCTAACCTAGACTCAATATCTAAGGCACACATCTAAGACTCTAAAAATGACTCTTTTAAGGAACCTAATCTATATATGAAATCTTTGAGTCCATGACATGTTGATTGTTGAGTCATCTTCAAGCTTTCACTAAATCATTGTCTTCAACAAAACCTAGGCAATCTAATAGTGCTATATTTGACACTTTGCTTTTTCAGTATCAAGTGATGATGTGGAAGGAGATTAAACCGTGATATTTTTTATGAGAAGTGTATAAAGTCTGGGTCAGCGCATTGTAAGTGAATGGAGTTATTTGGGAGAAAATAATACATCAGCATCTGACAAGTGTCCAATAATGACATCATAGGAGTTTTTTAATATTATTAGTAATAAATAGATAGATTATGAAAATATACATTGTACAAAAGTAATTATACACTATGAGTAAGTACACAGTAGTACCGTAGAACCTTTTAGGAGGGAAACAAATTAAGAAGAAAATGACATGTAACAAGTGATGATCTGGAACAAAATTAGTTTAAAATGAGATAGTTTTTATGAAAAGCAAATAGAGTGTAAGTTGATGCATTGTAAGTGTGTGGAGCTATTTGGGAGGAAAAATACATTAGCATCTGACATGTGTCCAATGATGATATTATCATGAGTTTTTATACATGGTAAATAAATTTAGTGTGATATATAGCCATAAGAGATAAAGGTCGAATATCATGTTTTTTGTTTTGAAATTATTAAGAAATGCAATAATGAATTTAATATATTATATTATTATAATAAGGAAAGAGAATATATATTGTAGGCATGATAGAAAGTCTAATGCATGTTTTTGTCTTAAAATTAATAATAAATACAATAATAGATTTTATATTATTATATTATTATAATAAGGAAAGAAAATATATAGTGTGAGAATATACACATGAAGGAGGTGTAACCATTTTGTAATGAAAAATGAATGACAAGCTGACATGTGGCAATGGATGATGGGTGAGTACTTTTTTATTAGAGTAAATTACACTCACACTCCCGAGTTTTAGTGAAATTACACAAAACACCCATCACTTTTCTACACCTACACAAACCGCCCTAATTTTTATAATTTCATTACACTGATCACTCCTGCATGAGAAATAAATGTAAGATTTTAAACAAAAAATGTAATAAATGCAATTAAGTTAAACAAAACATGATATATTGTGGAGACAAGTCCAAATAATATACAAATTAGTGTATCTTTATTATTTTTTTGTTACAAAATGCGTCAACAATTTTAAAGAGATATTGCTTAAATCGCTTTTATATTATATCGTAACAAACCAAAAATAATAAAAATGTATTGAATCATATATTATTTGGACTTGTCTCCATAATATACTATGTTTCGTTTAACTAAATTGCATTTATAACATTTTTTGTTTAAAAGATTATAGTTATTTTTCATGGAGGAGTGATTACTGTAATGAAAGTATAAAAATCAAGGGGTTTGTATAGGTATAAAAAAGTGAGGGGTAGTTTGTGTAATTTCGCTAAAACTCAGGAGGTGCTAGTGTAATTTATTTTTTATATTATATAGTTAATAGTAGTATGAAGTGAGATAATTAGGGATGACAAAAAACTCGACATGTGGGTACCCGCAAAATACCTACAACATGTACCTACAATAATAATTTATGGATAAGAATAAGTCTTATGATATCCGCCTCATGGGTATCCGCATATTTTTAAATTTATTTTTTAATTAAATTTTTATATATATTATATATTTTCTATTATTTTAAGATTAAATATTATATACTTTATTATTTCATAATAAATTATTGTGATTTGACTATAATCATAAATTTATCTTATAAATATCTTATTATTCATGTAATAATTATTTTATATATTGGTTATTACAAAATATATAAATCTATAATAAAAATTAAAAATCCGTTGGGTACCGCGAATACCCACTACCATACGGATACCCACAAATTTAGTGAGTTTTTCCCTTAAATCTTACATGTTTTAAATCTAATAACACATTTGTCACTCAAATTATAATATAAGTTTAAGATTGTAATATTTAAGTATTGAATGATGAATGATGAATTGATAGTGTAAAAAAGTCTTATACTTTTAATATACACATTTTCTCCGTTAGTTTAATACAATAATGTATATCTTAATTCTTAATATGAATACAATTGCAAACATATTCTAAGGAAAATGTTGTCAGCTGGCCTACCAACAAGGACTCTTACCCGAAGAAATAAATTACATACAAAAAATTAAAAACCAAACTAGAATATATAGATTTTTTGAAGCAGAAAATCTTCAACATCCATTTAAACATGAACAAGCCGAGTAAACAAACTTATGAGGGTTTGATTAATATGCATCAATCTCCTTTTTGATTAATATGAATGCAAAATATATTGCTAAAGATACAAATGACTCACTCATGACAATAATCTAGAGGCTAATCATGGAGTTTGGAATTGGAAACTTAAAGGTCTTTAGAACATCCAATTTTTTATATGGCATGTGAACACCCAATCTTGTCCGACAACTTTACAAAAATATTAAAGTTTCAAAACAACAAAATTTGGAATGAAAATATTTGTGACACATTTCAGAACCAAATGTATTTTATGTGAATGTCTAGTTCATAACCAATGATTAGAAATATCTTAATTGCTTACCATTTCAATTCAATTAACTTAATAACTTTACATTTACAAAATATATTATGTCAGTTAAAAAATTAAATCTTTATTTTTTTTATTTTTGCTTCATTTTGGTTGATTTGGGATAGACTTATAAACATGCTTGAGAACGGGGTGCTAATACCTTCTCCGATCCGTAATCGACTCTCAAGCTTAGAATCTCTTTAAAGACCAAAATTATCCAATTCGGACAAAAAAGAATTTTCTATATTTTAACCGCAAAAAATGTAGTGGTGACTCCAAATCATCGGGAGAGGTAGAAATTGAGTTCGCCTCCTCCTAAGTCATAGAGCCGGTCTTCCAGCCGAATATCGGGTCATGACAGCTGGCGAATCCACTAGGGATAACCCATAAGAGAGTCAGGCCCAGAGCCACTAACTCATGGACTTAAATATCCATTTTTTGTTTGTCATATTTTTTTTACAGTTATTATCTACTTTATTTTTATTTTATTTATTATCTGTGAACCCCCTTCTTATTATTATTATTGGAGCTTTTGGGGGTGAGAATTTTTTTTTTTTAAATAAAAGGTTTGTACGCTTACTCACATACCAACACAGTACACTCGAGTAAACATACACATATGCCCTATACCCGAGTATTAGAGATTAAGTTGGAGATAGAAGGGACATTCGCTTTGCCTGGTGTTAGATTCAATCTCAATGGTATAAGCATGATGAACCACCCAAATTGTTACCAGGTAATGTGCGTTTGACGCTCGAGGGGCCAGACTCCTCTTGTTTCTAACCTACGATATTTTGGGCTTCCTTTCTTCTGAGATTGGATGCAATCTAGTGACCTAGAAGTCTAGAGCTTTTATCAAGTCCACTTTAATCAAGACCTAGCCCCCCGCCATAGGGTTGTGACCTTTAAACTATCCAAAACCTTTTAAGTATACCTTATTTAAGATACGGAAAGCATAACCTAAGTTTTGTTCACCATCATCAGGAACTTTGTCCCTTAAAATGTTAAAACATAAGTATTACGATGATGTCGTTGCACTTTGATGTCCTTGTACCATAAAGACGAATAAATCACAGCATTTTCTGCCATAGGCTAAGCACTATATGGATAATTTCCACTCCCTACCATGAGCTAAAGCCCCCTAGGGATAAATTTCCATTCAATGCCATGGACTAAATGAAAGAAATTTTAATAGTGTTCAGAACACACGCAGCGGAATAAACATAAATCTATTTGTGTCTAAAATTATATATATAACTAAAAACTGTATATAAAGTCCGTACCCGGTTGTAGTTGCTGAATCTTTAAAGTTGTTCTTCAAAATTATGAAGACTCTACGCGTGTATCCACACCGAGACCAACCTTTGCTATCAACTCTTTGAACCAATGGAGCAGAAAATTGACACTCTAAAACTAAGAATTTCTTACTCACAAAACTCTTTTGTATGTAAGTGTAGCAAATAAAAGGAGAAAAGGATTGTACACACAATGAAAAATAATAGAACCCTTTTATTTTTATTTTTCTCTCTCAAGTCCACTGTGCAATATGCCTTTTTCTTTTTCACTCCATCACTTTATATATCCACTGATACATATATATATATATATATTTGTGTGCACAGTGCCGTGAGGGAAAAAATTCCCTCTTACTTTTGCACTTCCAAAAGGTACCTCTTTGTAAGAAGATTACAACTTTTAAATGGTACCTATTGGTTTGAAAAGTTGCAAACCATTTATCACCTATTGTTTCATAAAACAACATAATAACTCATCTTTTATTTTTCAGCTACAAATAATTAATTTTTAGAATTTAATTTCTTTATTATTTAATT
>NC_032023.1:10135627-10141428 GCF_001865875.1 Lupinus angustifolius
CTCAATGACTCTATGATCAAGAACAATTTAGACCAAAAATTTATAAAAGACATGTTTCTCATTTATTATAATCTCTATTATAATAACAAGTCTCTAATTTTTAATCAAGGACTTTATCATATAATCTATTTTAAATAAATAACAAATATGATAAAAACAAATGCAATTACTTTTAATTGTATTTAAACAACAAATTGGATCTTGAGCATAAATTATAGAAATATACAAATGTATTTCCAACACTAAAGGCCTTAGGGATTATTTTCATACCCTATCATGGGCTCAACGCCCTAGGGAAAATTTTCATCCCTATCAATGGGCTCATTGCCCTATGGATATGTTCTCTTCCATCCTAATAAGCTTAGAGCTTTATCATTTAACTCAGAATTGGCCTTAACAGTATAATAGGTATCAAATCAATCATGACATTTTATTATATTGTAACTAAGGCTACATTTCCCCAAAATAAGGTATCACACCCTAGGGGCATTCAAAATGCATTAACACCACAATATCAATTTCATGCATGCAATTCACTCATATATTCATCGAATATATGTCATTAAAACATTCATAAAAAAAATCATTCATTCATTTAAACATGCATAATTCAAGCATTCACAAAAAATATACATCATTCCAAAAGTTATATCATTCAAACATTCATCCATTCATATAATGAGTCAAAAGTAAAAAAATCATTTACAATTCATTTTTAAATACATTCATAAAATCAAAATAAAAAATCAAACATTCATATGTTCACTCATACAACAAATGATATATCATCACATATTCATCTACATTTGCATACATTCACAAAAACTAATAAATCATTCAAATGTTGCATTTCATGCACTATCATGCATAACCCATTATCTAAAAAAATAAAAAAGAATAAGTCAATTCATGCATTTTCATATGATTGTATTTTCTTACATCTGATATAAAAATGTATATATAACAATTGGAACAAACTTTCTCACATTAGACAAAATACATATACATTTCTATAGTTGATGTTAATCACTTTATCGAATAATGTTCGCGAGCCACCCATTTTTCCCGTTGGAAATGTCTGCTGGTGAATAGAGCATATTGGGTGGGCATTTTACGGAAGATGGAAACATTTTTCATGCTTTGCCCGCCCAAAAAGTCTGGGTAGGCGAGCGGGCCCCATGGGCTTTGTCCAAGTTGCAATTGATATTGGCAACACTTTGGTGGACTAGGCAAAACCGTAACTTCTACTACATGAAACAATAAAGGAAGGAAGTTGAGTATCTTATTATGTATATTCAATAGGCTATGATTGATATGGATGAATATATGTTGGACACTCTAAGGCACAAAAATTACAATGATGGGTGTAAATGGATAAGGCCTTGTGTTGAGTTCATTTTTTTGAATGTGGATGGAAGTTCTTTTGGGAACCCTCGTAAAGCTGGGTATGAATGTATTTTGCATAACAATATTGGAATTTGGATGAGTGGTATCAGTGGTTCAATTGTAATATCAAACAATCTTCATGAAGAGCTCATGGCTTTGTACTATGAACTTCAATTGGCTTAGAATTTGGGTTACAAGGTCAGTTGTTACAATGACTCACTTGATGCAATATCAATGGTTAAAGTTTGTCGTCTAGATCATCTCCACTATACGACCATCATATTAAGCATTTGTGACTTGATGAATAGGGAGTGGGAGACATATATCTATCACATTTGGATAAAAAGGAACTTTTACGCATAATATCTTGCCAAGGAGGGAGGAGACTCTTGTTCTACTTTCACTGTAACAAAATCGGTTCCTCGGAAACTCAAGAATATTTTGTCTTTTAATGCCATGGGTACCTGGTTCTTGAGGCCCTAGCTATTTTTTTTTACTCTTTCCTTTATTACCAAAAGGACTTTTGAAGCATTTACTAATCAAAATTTTGAGTAGTTGTCATCCAGGGTCCAGGGATCCTTATCTTACTACTGTTAGCCACACCTCACCTCATTTGGGTAAACTGGTATGTCCATAGGCCAAGCCACATGTGCAACATACCAAGCTAGATAGTCCCAGGTGAACCTTCTAGTAAAAGGTGATCCCTCGAGATTCATAGCACCGACATACTGGTTAAGCAGCCCATACACCATATCTTGTCTAGGATGATGGGTTGTGTGTTGTTGCATGAGATGATGCATGTCAATTTGGTTGTTGGCGGAGGATTGCATGAGTTTTAAAATAGAAGCTTGGCTTAGTGGGGCATTAGGGTCTTAGAGCAGGAAGTTGAGTATCTGCATCTTTGTCCATGCAGTACTTCTAGATAAAGTCCATGTATAGAGGTGCCTTGAGGGTGTTGAGAGGGAGCACCAAAGTGTCGACCCCGCCCTTCTGGCATAGGACACTGATCAACCTTGTGTAAGCTAGGGGTTTGGTGGCTCTTCTAGTCTTCGATAACTCATTGATCATGAATTGGTAAAGCTCATCCGAGAGGATGGTGGCGACATCCACCTCCACCTTATCCTGAATGCAGCTGGTAGGCCTTGGACATTAAGAGGTCGGAAGTGTGGGACACCAAGTAGATGTTGCTCAGAAAGAAGGAAGTTTAGAATCAAATCATCATGATCATATCCTTCCTCGGGATGTGTCTTCGTGCCCCAACAGGGGTTGGTGTAGTAGGTGTGTCCCGACAAGCAGAGGAACACAATTGCTTGGTTGTGCTTGAGGGACTAGTTCTAGAGACCATCAACCTTCATCTACTGGAAGTCATTGATGTAGTCCATTGTGATGGTGTAAGGGTTTCCCATATAGGCTTTCATGGTGTCCTTGTCGAAAAACACCACTTTCCCTCAGACCCAAGACATCTTGGACCCCTCCTCCCTTGAGGAGGGTACGCATTCGCGTAGAAGCACCCAATGATATCCTTGTTGTAGTGCTTGGGGGTTTGGAATGAATTTCATGACCTCACCTCAGGATTTCCCTCATGAAGTGATCATAATCCTCAGGCTACAACTCCACTCGCTTATCCCCTAGAATGGTATAAAAGACCCAGTCTAGGAAGCGCTGAAAGGCCTCCCTCAGAATGGTCTAGAAGACCTAGTCTACCTCTTGGCTTACCCTCTTTGGTGCCATCACTCAAAACTATCGACTAACTTTGCTTAAAAGCTTTTAGAACTACTTGGAATGCTCAAACTCACTCTGCATGCTTTGTGATTTTCATTTGGTGTGGAGCTAAGCAAGCTTCACCCCCAATTTATAGTTCTAGTCGCGATAGGTGCGCTAAGCGCAATGCCTATGCTCAACACCATATAATATATTTTAGTGATTCTACCATGCATGGTGGTACGCCTAACGCGGGAAGCATTATTTTAATAATTTTGCTAAGCATAGTGTCTGCGCCTAGCGCACTGCTTAGTTTTCCTCAAAGGCTCAATGCACAAATTTGTGCTTAGCAGATATGTTAGAGACCTTTCTCGCTTCTGGGTTTTTGCTTAGCGAAATACCTCCGCTTGTCGCAGAGAGAATGAAAGATGATGATGGATTTAAGGAAGAAGGAAATTTTGTGCGAAAGGTAGTAGAAATTTCAAAATGAAAGTCGTGATACCATATTATAATTGTACAATTGAATGAAAATGATTCTTATTGATTGGAAGAGCCAAACACGACTTTTATACTAGGCAAAAGACATATGATCAAAAATAACTAACTAACTTTTGAAATGAATAGCTTGTTCAACAAGTAATTAACTTTCTATGTACAAAACTAACTACTTTGGCTTTTCTATAGTTCTAACAGCTAATTACAAAACTCTACATCAATAATCTATTATATAGCTTCAAGTGCATAGATATTTCTCCATTGCAGCAAGATATCTTCTCTGCAACATGAACTAGTATGAGTTTGCTTTGTAACTTGCTTATTATGGACCAATCTTCTTTGCCTTGGTGCAATAAGAGCTCATCTTTCAGGCTAAATACTTCAATACTTGACCCATCTAGAAGGCTTTCTAAAGATGGTGTCCAAAGTGATAAAGGCACTTGCATTCCAAAGATATTGAAATCTGTTAAAAATGGGAAACCATGAATTTAGAACTTAAGTTTAAATTTACTGCAATTTTGTGTTTAATTTTTTTTGTTTTTTCCGACGATTAGATAGGGCTAAACAACCCGAAAATAAAAAAGCAACGACGAACAAAAACAGAAAACTACAATCTCCTACCATAAAAAGTAGAGGCATTATCCAAAAGTAAGTTCACCGAACAAAAACTAGTGACACAACAAAGATCCGAATATGCAAGTCCAAGTCCAGAGCATATTTTGCAAGATCATATGCCATCTTATTCGCTTCCTAAAAGACATGACTCCACAACACCTGCTAAAAGGAATGCAAAATAGTCCTGGTCTGCATCACCAGGGCTGCATAAAGGTGGGGGGCCTCACAGCCCGACCCCATGAGATGAATGCTGCACTTAGAGTCTAATTCAATGCTGACATTTTGGAGACCCCTCTACTGGAGCAGCCGAAGACCTAGAAGGATGCCCGAAAATTCTGCATGTAGAGCAGACCACTGACCTAACATTTTTTAATACACAAATATAAACGCCCCAAATTGGTCACGAACAACTCCACCACAACTAGCTAGATTATGAGAAGTCGAGAATACACCATCTGAGTTCAATTTGTCTTGGTCACTATTAGGAGGAATCCAACGGATAATTAGGGCATTCGGGCTAGAAGTACAAACAGTGGCGACCTTATGTTGTTGTTGAGCTTCTGAAATACTTATCCTTTTGGCCAAAATTTCCGACCACATATTCTCCACATTGGAGCTATGGTTATCGAAAATTAGCAAATTCCTCCGCTGCCAAATAGTGTCTAAGGCAACACTGAAGACCAGATTCCATGCAATTGTCCAATCCTCACCTCCCCATTTAACAGATATCAGTATACCACTTTGAAACTTCTTCCGAAAAGAAATTAGCACTTACCTGATATTGATTCAAATGCCTCCAAACATCTTGAATAAGTGAGCAGTCATGGAAGGCATGAACCAAGGTTTCAGTAGCACCACATCTTGGGCAATCAACAGAATTCACAATAGCCCGCCAAAGACGTTGCACATTAGTGGGGAGACCATCAATTAACAGGCTCCAAAGGAACAAAATTATCCTAAAGGACCCCTCCCAATCCCAGACAGCAGGAGCCCATGATGTATTTGCAACCCATCATGACCTGCATTATAAGCATAACTAACATAAAACATACCATCTTTTCGAACCCAACCAGAAGATACTATCATGGCCATTCGCCTCAGAAGGAGGGTATAATGCAAAAATTTTAGCAACAATATGGCTTGGAGTTGTGTTAGCTAAGAGAGAGATGTTCCAGTCCCCAAAAGAACTCGTGAAATCAACAACTTTCCCATGAGCAAGAGGCAAGTCTCCAAAAACCCACGACATACTATCCAGAGCCTCCTCATTTAGGATCCATCTATCCCTCAAAAAATCCACAGTTTTACCATTACCCACCCTCCAATCTACTCTATTCCGGATAAGTGACCAACCTAATTTCACACCTTTCCAAAAGAAGCAATCCTGAGAAGACAAAGATATGGTAGGAATCAAATCAATACCACACTTGTATTTAGTTCTCACAACCTGCACCTAGATATCATTTCTATTACTCATCAATTTCCATGTCGCTTTCATCATAAAACTATTATTCACCAACCTTGCTTGACGAAACCTTAGCCCCTAGAAGGTTTCATCTTACACAACACCTCCCACCTAACCTAATGGGTCTTTTTAGTTTGAGACT
>NC_032023.1:10141528-10179398 GCF_001865875.1 Lupinus angustifolius
CTCCCCAAATAAAAGACCTACAAAGTTTATCCATCGTGTCACAAATAGAGGCATAGAAAGGGACAATTTGCATAACATAAGAAGGCAGAGCCTGGAGGACAGACTTCGACAAAGTAATTCTACCTGCAAAAGATAGGTTTCTGGATTTCTAGTTACTCAACCAGTTTCTAGCATTTTTTACTACATAATTATAGAGGTGTCTTTTGCACGTAGAGTGTTGGAGAGGCACACCAAGGTATTTTCCTAAATCACATGTTCTACTGTACCCAAACCCTACGTTTATCTGTTGAAGAACATTATCATAGACATTTTTGGAAAAGAAAATTATGATCTGAAAATCAAATCATCCACAAAAGAGAGGTGTGAGAGCTTGGGGCCATTTCTATAGAGCTTTATGGGTTTCCAAACCCCATGAGTCACTACTTCCAAGATGAGTTGAGACAATCTCTCCATATACAACATGGAAAGGTACGGGAAAATTGGATCACCTTGCCTTATACCAGGCTCTGGGTGAAAGGTGTCCAGGCCATCGCCATTCCAGATAACTTGCGAAGAGGCAGTGGAAATGCATTTTCTCACTAACTCCACCACCATCGTAGGAAAGCCGACATCCTCAAGAGTCTCTCTAACAAAACTCCACCGAATTCTATCGTAGGCCTTTTCAAAATCTATTTTGATAGCCATCCAGACAACTTTTCCTCTCTTATTATTCATAAAATGAATAGCTTCTTGTGTAATGATAATGTTTGTCACAACTCTGCCTGCCCGGAACAAAACTACTCTACTGAGGGCCAACTAAGTGTTCGATTACTTCATGCATCCTGGTCGCAAGAATCTTCGTAACAATTTTGTAGGACACATTGCAAAGGCTTATGGGGCGGAAATCCTTTTACCTGCTCGCCTGATGCACTTTAGGGATAGAGTGATCAGGGTCTGGTTTATGTTTTTCACCGCGATTGGATTATCAAAAGCATTCTTGACCAGGTCACACAAATCAGCACCCACCAAGGCCCATTTACTTTGATAGAACAAGGCTTGGATACCATCCTTACTTGGTGCTTTATAGCTCCCAATGTGAAAAAGAGATCTCCTAATTGCTTCATTAGAGACAGTAGCCCCCAACATAATTAATTGTAATTCTGTCAAAAAGGGAAAGCAACCCGAAAGGCAGAATGGCGTTGCTACCGCATCCTCAGAGTAGTAATTCCTATAGATATTACTCGCCATCAATTCCAACTCAACTTTATCTCAGATCCATGCTCCCTCCTCATTTTGTAGATTCGTAACATGTTTCTTCCTTCGTCTGATAATCATTGTAGTATGGAAGTAACGAGTGGTACGATCCCCGTAAACAAGCCAATTGCATCTAGACTTTTGGAACCAACGTAGTTCTTCTTGCCTCAAGACCTGGTCATACTCTTCCCAAAGCTATTGTTGAAGCCTTTCAAGGAAAACATCAGACCCAACAACTAATTTCCTAGTTATATCATTAAGCCTCCCAAGAAGAACTTTCTTCCTAGCAAAAATGTTACTGAAAACCTGCTTGTTCTAGATGTGCAACTCATCCTAAAGATTAGAAATATTAGTATTCCGTCCAGATAAGGAGACTAGGCTCTACAAACTTGATCATCAAAATAAGGATGAGAAAACCAAGCCGTAAGCATTCTAAAAGGGCGCCTCAACCAATTCAAACTAGAGGAGTCCACTAAAGAAACCAAGAGGGAAAAGTGATCTAACTTGAGCGGGTTAAAATGAGAAAACATGGCCTCGGAGAAACTGAAGTGCCAATCTAGATTGGAAAGCACCACATTCATCCTCTCTTTGAGTCTCCCATGTTTCCAAGAAAACCATAGACTAGTAAACCTCAAATCAATTAGCTCACACTCACAAATTAGGGATACAAAATTTGCAGATCCCCTTGGAGGGTTACAACTAATGTTCCCCACTCTTTCATGACTAGAAGCCACCACATTAAAATCATGTATAGTGCACCAAGGTTTATTCATCACTACTGCCGTATCTCGAATTGTAGACCAAAGCCCCTAGCGAAGGAAAAGTGGGGGCTACCATATACCGCAGATATGATCCAAGGTACCATGTCATTCCCTTTAACCTCAAGATAAAGTGACTAAGAGGTAGCAAGACAGACTTGCACATCCCAAGAGTTAGAATTCCAAAGAGACCATATACCACCAGCTTTATCCTTAGCCTCCACTTTCACTACCCCGTTATATCCCAACGAACTAATAACCTTGTCAACCTTCCTGCCACTAATATGGGTTTCCACCAGAATAAGAAGTGTAACTGAATACATCTCTTTGAGATCTTTAATCAAATTGCTAAACCTTTGGTGGATGCACCTCTACAATTCCAACACATAATATTCATTAACAATCCAATTGAGGTGTAGGTTTTGGGACCACAGAACATTCATTTGTGAATCACAAACATCCTCTTGACTTGTAGGTGAAAACTCGTTATGACCACCACATCCCCGCATAAAGTTGGGATAATGACAGGCTACATGCACATTCTCCACCACATCCCCGCATAATGTTGGATGTTGTAATCGATTACTGAGAGTTGTTATACTAGTTTTTCAGATTCAAACTGCACAGCTTTCACCCCAAACAAAATGGTTTCATTCCAATCAATTCCTACCTATTCATAGAGGTGTTATGGCTAATTGGAAAGCCTATTTAAAGGCATTGAAACTCATAATTCAAAAACACAACTCACATACACAATCTGGATTTTTCTGGACTTTTTCTGTACTTTCTACAACTTGTTCTTAACTTTCAGATTAAATTTTCTGAAGTTGCTTTAAGTGTGGTTTCAAATATTTTCAAACTTTCTGAGCATTATAACTAAGTGTGTAAAGAGTTACCGGATTGCAAGAGATCATAGTGTTCAATTCTTGTAAAGGCAATCCTTGCTATTGTTAAAGTTTTCTTCATTCGTTTTGTGATAATAAAGGGGATAAAGTCACTTGGAAAGGTTGTTTTCCAAAGAGTGATATATGTATTAGAAAGTGAGTAAGGTACAACGAAGTCTTGGCGTGAAAATTTGTAATTGCTACTCTTAATATCTAGTGAAGAAAAGTAACCTTCGGTGGACAAGAAGGTGAATCAGTATAAAAATCTCTGAGTACTCTCTTCTCCCTTATCTTCTTAAATTTACTTGGTATTTTTTCAGCATAACTATCATAGATTTTAGAGAACTAATTCACTCTCCCCCCCTCTTAGTTGTCGTCTTAGTCTTACAATCGACACTAGTGCTTATTTTGAGTAAAATTACTCTCAAATCTGATCATGTATCTAAGATGGCCTCAAGATCACTTCTAGGATAAGGTTCCAACATCAATCGCATCCAAGTTCTGTTGGAGAATGCTATGACTTCTGGAAAATCAGGATGAGAATCTTTATAGAATCTCAAGACCTGGATATTTGGAATGCGATTGAAGATGGACCTTATGAACCCTTCACTGTTGTTAATGCTGAAAGGAAAGTAAAGCCAAAATCCGAGTGGAATGATGAAGATAAGAAGAAAGTCTAATATGACCTTAAAGCCAAAAACACTATTCGGCTCTAGGAGAAAAAGAATTTTTTGAGACACTCTAGAAAGAATGCATAGAAGTAAAGAAGTGTAAAGGTCTACAGCAAATAGTGAAGCATCAACATCAAAGCAAAAATTTACATGCTCTATATGTACTAAACCAGATCATCTTAAACGTGCTTGTCCAGTCCTACCGAATCATTATACATTCAAAATAAAGAAGGACAATAAGCGTAGAAGAATAAATGTCATATTAGAAGATAAAGATGATGGTTCAAATGTCAAACTCAAAATTAAGGAGTAAGCCCATATTTCCTTGATGGCTTCACACAATTCAAATGACGATTATGAGGTTAGTAACTTTGAACCAAATGATACATTTTCATATAATGAGTTACATAATACTTTTTATATATTACATGAAGAATTTATTAGACTCTATAAAGTATGCATTAAATAGAAAAACACTATAGAACTTATTGAGAGTCAAAATTAAATTCTACAAAAATATTTGGATGCCTTAAAATCCAAATCAAATGACATGCACATTGAATGTCCAAAATGTGATACTCTTGAAACTAAAATTGTTTCATTAAATCAAGAAATGAGTATGTTCAAGAAGAGTACTCATGAGTTGGACAATATTTTAATTACTCAAAAACATACCAATGACCAAAGTGGTCTAGGCTTCACAAATAGTCGAAAAACTAATGGTATGATAAATAGTACTTTTGTGAAAACTAATAATGATTGCATGCATAATATTTCTAAAGAAAATTTTGATCAACATTCTTTCTACTAGTATAAACACAAGATACATAAGCATCAACCCACATGCTTTTATTGTAAAAATGTTGGTCATACTCCTAATTCATGTCATATTAGAAAAGTTGGTATTCCAACTGAAAAATTTGTTTGGGTTGAGAAAGGTGCTAACCCCGTAGGACCCAAATCACATTGGGTACCTTGAAGATCTTCGTAATTTGTTTTGTAGGAGTGCTTGAAAGCTATAAGCAGTAAACTCTAGAACCAAACACATAGATATAAGACATCACTTCCTTAGGGACCATGTCTAAAAGAAATATGTGACTGTAAAATTTGTTGATACTCATGACCAACTAGTAGATATATTTACTAAACCTTTGGAAAAAGAACATTTCTATAAAATAAGACGAGAATTAGGCATAGTTGATGAAGCTTACTTGTTTTAAATGCTTATTCATGATTATATGTTTGTTTCATTGTGTTTATCTTGTGCCTACATGTACTTAAAATTGTTTAGTTTTGTTTAAAATTTTCAAGTTTTGGGTATGCAATTGATTACATAGGGTCAATAATCGATTACCATGCATCAGTATGCCTGGAGATTCAAAATTTTGGGGTCAGTAACTGATTACTCTGGAGAGTAACCGATTACTAAATTTGGCTGAAACTTTTAGTAATCGATTACCCATCTGTGTAATCGATTACCTAATCTTGTTGATTGAATTGTAGGTATTTTTTATGTTGAGTAACAAATTACTCAAACTAGTATTTAACTATCCCTCCCCATTTTTCAGACACTTCATCTTCTTACTCAAACCCCTCTTTTCGTGTCTACCCATTCTTGCCTATAAGAACTTCATCTTTGATCTGATTTGAGTGATTTTTGAGTCATTTTATATCTTATTTTGAATTCTAAAACTTCTATTCCATAAATTTTCATGTTTAGTGGCCAAAATAAAAAATTCCCAAATCTCTCAAACACTCAAAACCTATTTTTTTTAAACTTCAATCAATGACTTTATCATCAAAAGCTAAGAAGCAACGTACCAGTATGTCTCAAAAGAAGCAAGACACTTCATCTTCTGAGGCTAACCCTCTCGATTTGCCTCGACTTCTCGTCAATGATGAACAACGCAAAGCATTCTCGGAGCATTTTCTTGGATAATCAATCTTTGCTCCTAAGTATAGCAAGTTAAGTATCTTTGAGTTTGAAGATTTCCATTTCCCTATTCTACTTAGGCAACAAAGTATTTTTGATTTTTGTGAGAAATCAAATGCCTACTATCCTAAACTTGTTAAAGTATTTTACTGCAATTTGAACTTGAGGAAAAATTGTTTAACATCCTCAGTGAAAGGAAAAGAAATTATTTTATATGTAAAGACTTTCAGTTCAACATATTGTAATATACCCTATCAATGTAGCATAAAAGATTTTGGTCTTGTGTGTGAATGGAATAATTATGATATAAAAGAGTTCTACTACTCTATGTGTAGATTCTCTAAACGCAAAACCGAAATGCGTAAGCAACATGCTTTAGGTGAAACTGTTAAGAGTAGAGATATCCTTCCTGTAGGAAATCTCAATCTCGAAGATTGTTTGCTTCACTACTTTCTTAGCTGTGTCATAGTTCCAAAATTCTCAAATTAATGACATGGAACTTCAATTGATGTATGCTCTTAAGCATAACCTTCAAATCAATTGGGCTTTGGCAGTAATGAGACAAATGTGGTCTGTGCGAGAAACTCACAACCCCTTGCCTTATGCAATCTTCATCACCAACATACTTGAGCATTTTGGTGTATCCACTGCTGGTGAGTCCAAAATCACACTCGATGCATGCAATTGTAAGGTCGATGATGATGTGATCCACAAAATGGGTTTCTTTCGAGACCAAATTGATAGAATATATAAGCATCAAAGTGATAGACAGGTTGCACCTGCTGATCCAACTGCAAATGTCTCTGTTAACCTTCCTAAACCTCAACCTTCTGAATTTCATGCTGAGTCATCTTCATCTGCTGCCATGCCTACCAATCAGATGATCAAGGACAAGTTATTCTCTCTTCGAGACTACATCTCTAATCGGATGGATGCTCTTGCTGCTCAGAATCAACAAGTCCAATTTGAACTTCAACGTCTATCCTATAAGATCAAGAGCATGGATCTTGATGACCATAGTACTGAGCCTGAGTCTTAGAAAATTTGATGTCTAGGTTTCTTTTTGTAATGTTGCGTGATTGTTGACATTTTTATATGTTTTCTGGTTGTTTGAACAATGTATGAACATCTTTTTAGTTTTATGCTATGTTATGTTACCTTTGTATTTGCTATATACATATCGTGTGTGCTGGACGCTTGGCTTTTCTTCTTTTTGATGAAGTCAAAATGGGGAGAAAAGTTGGGAGAGTGTATTTTATGTTTAAAATTATTTCAGACACATAACTCCAAATCAAAGGGGAGCATACAAAATAGGGCGAACATACTCAAGTCATGTCAAAATATCACAAAGTATGCTACTCTCAGAAAACTACACTGTCAAGAAGATATTGGTTTGTCATCATCGAAAATGGGGAGATTGTGAAGAAGATCTTGTTCCTGACCTTGACATGGTTTTGATGAAGACACCAACATCACATAAAGAATAAAAGGAAGAATACTTATGATGACAAAGAAGATAAAGCTTCGAGGAATTTAGAGTCTAAGTCTATAGGTACTTCTATTCTTATACTCTATAATATACAATTAGTAGTAATGCTCACAAATATTTTAAAAGAAAATTGAAAACTACAAGTATAAATGAAAACAATTTTCAAAATATTGTGTAACAAGTTACAAGTAACATGTTACATTAGTGAGAAACGAGTTACTGTCACCCAAAAAAACTGAACAAGGTAATCGATTACTCTATTTGAGTATCCGGTTACAAGGTTACAGTATATTTGAGTAACCGATTACACAGTGTGATAATTGATTACTCAGTTGGACAGAATGTTTGGGTAATCGATTATGTTGATGCTGTAATCGATTACTAAGAGTTGTTACACCAGTTTTTCAGATTCAAACTCCACAGCTTTCACCCCAAACGAATTGGTTTCATTCCATCAACTCCTACCTTTTCATAGAGGTGCTATGGCTGATTGGAAAGCCAATTTAAAGGCATTGAAACTCATAATTCAAAAACGCAACTCACATACACAATCTGAATTTTTATGAAACACTTTTTCTGCAGTTTCTACAACTTGTTCTTAACTTTCAGATTAAATTTTCTGAAGTTCCTTTAAGTGAGGTTTCAAATATTTTCAAACCTTGTGAGCATTATAACTAAGTGTGTAAAGAGTTATCGGATTGCAAGAGATCATAGTGTTCAAATCTTGGAAAGACAATCCTTGTCGTTGTTAAAGTTTTCTTCATTTAATTTGTTGAAATACTTTCTTTCACAAAGGTGTGATAAGAAAGGGGATAGAGTCACTTGGAAATGTTGTTTTTCAAAGAGTCACATAGGTATTAGAGAGTGAGTAAGGTACAAGGAAGTCTCGCGGTGAGAATTTATAATTGTTACTCTTACTATCTAGTGATGAAATCTATTGTTCTACAAGAGTACTAGATGTAACCTTCGGTGGATAAGAAGGTGAACCAGTATAAAACTCTCTGGGTACTCTCTTCTCCATTATCTCCTTAAATTTACTTGTATTTTTTCTGCATAACTTTTCCACTGCTACTAACTCTAAAATCTGCAGAAAAATCTATCATTTAAGACAATTAATTCACCTTCATCTTAATGGTTATCTCGGTCTTATAATAATGGCTTGCAATCATCCATGGCCCTTCATACAAAGCATGATTGTATTCATCTTCATTAGAAAACTACATCATATAGTAATCTTCAAGCATGTCAACAATTTGCAGTGTGCCTCTCAACCCCCACTACTTCTGTAACCGAGACTCCATAATCCTCATAGGCACTATCAAACCTAATAGTTTCACAACCAAAATTCCTCCTTCGATACCAGAATTTGTGGACACATGTTGAATTCCCCCTCCTTTTTCTCTTTATGATACCACTGATTCTCCACCAAGTCTTCATCCTCCTCCTCCATGGGAATGTCTTCAACTACCATCGAAAAGTTCAGAAGCTTTTCACGATAGGAGATTCTCTCCTCCTGACTAGAAAGCTGGCCAGGGCTAGAAGTATCCATCTTCATAGCGTCCTCATTATCATCTCTAGTTTTGACCTTCTTGGTACTCCGAGAGATTGAATCCTCCTCCAAGGAGGAGCTCCCACCAAAAACCTAAACAGAGCTCATAATTGATTGAGAATGATTAAATGACCCAATTTTGTGGCCGATTAAGACTACGAGATTAATTTTTGAAAAAAAAGGTATATATCGAAAATGTAAAAGTTTTATCCACTATTTAGTCCATCTGTTACTATTCATTTTTAATTATAATTGACTCTTTCAAAAAAGTAATACGAATCAACAGCGGATAATATATTGAATGTGTATAAATCTTTACACTAATAGTCTATAGATATTAAACTCTTAATTTTTATTCAATAAGTTATCTTTCTCTCTTACCTTTATTTTAGAATAGATGTCTATTTCAGTATTGTATTTCGATTTATTTATAATAACATTTAGATATTTAGTTTGGTTATCAATGAAATTTTCATTAACTCAAATAAAGTCATTAATCATACCATTTATTTGACTTTTATTTTTAATGGTAACATGCTTTCGAATGGAAAAATTTAATTAATTAATTAAACTCGTCATTTAATACATTAAAACTAGCAAACATTAGTTTTATTGCCTCTAAATCTCTCTATTTTAAACCCATTGTTCAAATAACCATTAGGAATTTCCAAGAATATCTATTTGCATTTTCAATGCTATTAGTATTTGGAATTAAATATTTTAATTATATAAACTTATTGTTCAATACATTTAAATTAAACCATAGAACATGCAATTATCTTGCCTGCAAAGCTATTTATTTTAAGGTCATTGCTCAATTAAACGCGTTTTTAAATATCAAACATATCTATTTGAATTTTCAATGATATCAATATTAGGCATGGCAAAAAATGGGTACCGCGGTATTATAAACGGATTTTTAAAAATACTCGTAGTACATACAAACGTATACGGGTATTATGGTACTCGTGCCTGCGGGTACCCATTATTTATATGATTAATATATTATATTTAATTAAAATAAAAATTATATTATTCTAACATTCATTACACTATGTACATTTTTTCCTTTTACTTTGTTCATATATTTTATTGACTTTGGTGGTGAAACATCCTACAAATATTATTACATGTGTAGAAACACACATGTTTTACAAAGAAAATATATACTTTTTGTGAAGGAAATGAGAACAAAAAATCACACAAATAGAAACACCAATAAATTTAGCATTTTTACCAAATATTCAATCAAAAGGTACAAAAATAATTAAGTTTCATCTCATTTGAAACATAATAGAAGTAAAAAATTTAAATTTCATTTGTAATATAGGAAACACGCGGGTACCCATTGTACCTGTGCGTACCCAGAAATATATGTGAATACCCGCACACGGGTACCCGTATGGATACAGGCAGGTATGTGTAATGCTCTCCTATTTTGAAACGGGTAGCTGGTAACTACTACCCGTGCCCGCCTATACCCATTGGCCATTGCCATTCCTAATCAATATTTGAAATGAAAGCTTTTGATTGTTCAAATATTAATTAAAGTCGGACAACACTTAAGTGGAGACGTATTTCCATAGAGAAAATCAATAGAATATTGATAATAAATTAAAATTTAATTTTATTTAAAATTTAATCTTAAATTATATTAGAAAAAATATAAATATATTTCTCTCTAAATATAACATGTTGGATAAGTTTACATATAATTTTTTTTTGTTTATTTAAACTCATTGTCCTTTACCTATGGGTGCATAGGTAAAATGTTCTTAACACTATCTATAGGACTTAAATACAAGCCCAATTTGTGGTAAATTTTTTTGTTTATTTAACTCATTGTCCTTTACCTATGGCTGCATAGGTAAAATGTTCTTAACACTATCTATAGGACTTAAATACAAGCCCAATTTGTGGTAAATTTTTTTGTTTATTTAACTCATTGTCCTTTACCTATGGCTGCATAGGTAAAATGTTCTTAACACTATCTATAGGACTTAAATACAAGCCCAAATTGTAGTAAATGTAATGTCAAGTTGAATAAAAGACAACTCATACAAGATTTTGCTCATGAGCTATCTACTTGCAATATTAATAAACAAATCTTATTATTCGAGACAAAGCAGTCATTGTAAATAGGTTTTGTTTTGAAACTCTTGATCTACTTTTTGGTACTATTGATTTATTTATTAAATAATATATAACCTCATAATATAATTTTATTTTATAATAAAGTAAGCTCAATAGTATAGTCAACTTTAAGAAGGATTCATTATGTTATAATAAGAAGGAATGATGATATTTATTATTATTATTATATTCCTATTGTCAGTCTTCTAAAAATTGGTTCGTGTGAGTCAGTTCAACCAGAAAATTGATGAATCGGTCTCAATACCAGTATGATATAATAATTATATCAGTTAAAACCAGCTAAAATCGGTCATGCGAGACAGTTTTCAATTAAACCGTACCGGTCATACAGACCAATTTTCATTTAAAATTATTTTTTAATGAAATAAAAGTAATTATTGTCTTTATTGATTTTTCAACATTAATGTTAGTATAATATACATGTATACCTAACTTCACTGAAATACGATTTAATTACTGAATCATCTGTTGAACCACTATCATCATATCAATATATTGGCCAGTTTGATGACCAATACGATATTAATAACAATGGTTGTTTCATTCCAGTTAAATTTGGGCTATTCCATGTTCGTACCAAATACATAACTATTTTAAGCATTCCTCATTCACCCGTCAAGGTCATGTCGGGCTTACTATAGGTGTCATCTATGCCTTTGATTGACCATTAATGCACCTCTAGCTCAACATTAATGCATCGTTGACATTCCACTTGTCCCACCACCTACAAGCTCTATCTGCCCCCGACTGATAGACAATAAAAGACTTGCAGAGTGGTTAAAGACAACCAGACATACGCCTAACATACGCTTGCCATACTCCTACTGTACTTACTGAAGTTTAACCAACAAATGGCTAGATGACACATCAATCATTATAATTCTATAAATAGGAGGCTCTCACATAGGAAGTATCATGAATATTGCATTCCCTCATTTATCACTTGCATTCATTACTTCATGCTCTCATTTCTCTCTTATTAACTATCACTCTCTATCTCTCTCTAAAACCACATACTAACTTAATCGTCGGAGAACCTTTTCAGGTACCTCCCCTAGCGGGTTCAACTAGCATTCCAACCAAGGCTTCTAACTTTTTGTTACTCAACCGTGCATTCAATTTTGGCCATATCCGATTAGCATAAAAGAACAATGGTTATTGTTATGATGATTATCATTATTAGTAGATGTTTTCATGGTTGGTTTGAATCAGTTTTTAGGTATAAAAAATTGTATGATCTAAAAATATGATTACCTTATAGTCTGATTCGATTTTTTACATTGAAACATCTTATTCCAATATAATATATGATTTTGACTCAAATTGGATCGATCATTGTATAAAATATTGACACTATACATACATTTCAAATATCATAAACATAACTCTAATATTAAATATAATACATTTTTAAAGTAACAAACTTACATGCATACAAAGGATTAAATAATTAGGTACAAAATAAAAACTTAATAACAAAGCATACCACCACACTCGTGGCAACACACACACCACAATGGTGCAACAATTGTTTTCCTATAATAACGTGTCCGAGTAAGTAAAACATTCATATATATATATATATATATATATATATATATATGCCTTCTTCTTATTTTGATTTTGTTATTGGACAACAACTGAGGGTTGAAAATTCAGCAATATATTAGCAACTACGATTTTATTTGTGCAATAACATGATAAGCCATATTAATTTGGTCCGATTTGAATTGGCTTAATTTCTAGCATTGTAACCATAAACGGAACTTATCAGTTTTTTTCCAGAAATGAATGGAACACAATCCAACCATATTCTTCCTGTTCCATGGGACTATCATCTCAACTCTCAGTAGTGAAAAACACATTCCTCACAATAGGAAAACGAAGGATAAACAAAGATGATATAGGGTAATATGTATGAAATTAAACGAAAAACAATGATAGAAGAACAAATAAATAAGAAAAACAACAAAACCATGGCAATATGCAACAATTGAAAGATGCTTTTATTGCCTTGACAAAAAAGCTTCAGTGATACTCCAAAGTCAAAAGTAGGAAAATATACTACTCTATGGTGGTAAAAAGGACATACAAAGATTATTTAGCATAGAATAAAAACAATGAATTCTAATATAATATTAATGAAATTTTGTAAAATATGGAAAATAGAAAATATCAAAGGAGAAAAAAAAGGTGGAGAATGAAAAAACAGCCATAATAGTAATAGAAATGAGTAAAATAAGAGGGAAATGAAGGAAATCTTAAACATACTTTTATCTTTTTCTTGAAGAAAAATGATAATAAAACATCTCCAAAATACAATTGCTTATAAAATGTCCTAAAATATTACAAATGCAATTCTAAAATGTTAACAACTCTATATTTGGCTACTAGTACAATAACATTATATAGACCACAAATTAAGGTTGACAGCCTAATTTCCCCCAAATATGAGCCTAATTGGGTCCCTTTTTGTGAATATTTTTGAATGGGCTCATACTACCCCAAATATGAATAACATTTTATTTTTGGAGTAAAACAAACAATTTAAAAAATAAGGAGCTATTTCTATTTAGGGTATTTAGGGTTTTATAGAAAAATAGTATTACTTGAAGAAAGGAGCAAAATTAATAAAGGACGCATTGTATTTAAAAAGTATTAATTCTTTTTCAAAAGAGCTAAGGTTAAACACAAAAGCCAACACACTTAACTCATTATCATTTTTGTTTTTATAAACATGGTTGTCTTCAGACAATTCACCAGGATCTACCATGAAAAATTACTTTCCAAAAAACCCCTTATATTATGATTAATAAAGTAAGTAAAAATAGGTCAACTACAGTCATTTTATCCATTTTCACTTATTTTTACTAGATGATGAGAATAATTATGATTTCTCGTATTATTATGGTAAAAATTAAGTAAAGACATGAAGACAAATTTTGTCCAAACAGGATTTAGATAAACAAGGGAGAAGGATAAGAATGCAAATTTCAAAAAATAGATATTCAGAAAAAGGGTGACTCGCATATTGAGATCCAATATGAGAACTTTAGAAAAATCAAGGATAAGGAAATAAATCTAATAGACAGTAAATAATTATTTAAAAATAAAGCAATATTAAAAAACAACCATATCAACTATCGACGCAACACAAATACAATCCTAAAAAATTGTTAATAAAACAAATACAATTCAAGAAAGAATTACGTGTATAGAATACAACCCTTCAAAAAATATGAAAGTAAAAGAAAAACATAAAGAGTTCACCCAGATGAACTTATTAACATTCCAAAAATTCAAATAACGAGGAAGAGAGAAAAAAACAAGCGCAATCATTAAAAAATGATCATTATCAGTAAGATGATTTGAAAATATAAGGTAAAAATGAAAGAAATAACAAAAAAAAGAGGAATTTAAATTTGTTGGTCTTCATAAAATATTCATATAGCATAGATATTTGGAAGATCTATGATGAATAACAAATCTAATGAGGAAAACATTGATTTAATGATGTAAAACTTTACTAGATTTGTAAAATGGTGAAAAAGTCAAAAAATTAATTTTTGAGAGCTATACTTATTAAGATAGATAACTACATATTCTGACATCATTAATTCTTTACTCACAGGATGAGAAAATATATTTAGTAGTATATTTTTTTAATTATATTATATATGTGTAGGGGCAAGATATATTTTATGAGAAAATAAGTAATTTCGGAAATGAGTAGCAATTGAGGGTAATTTAGGAAATAGGAAATACAGAAAAATATCCCACCCGTCTCTCTCTCTCAGAACTGTGTGAATAGGGCCGAGAGTGCAACGCAGAAGGATTTTCCGTTATCCACAACAATTTCTTTTTCTTCTCTTTCCAAGTTTTCTCTCTCCACGATTTTTCTTCCCCAATTAGGGTTTCTCAAATCCTCGTTTTCCATTAACTCAAATCCTTCAACTCTGGCCATGGTTTCTGATGCAATCTCCACCGCTCCAATTCCTTCAGCCGCGAGTACCAAGAATATGGGCAAAAAGAAGAGGGTGAGTATCAATTTTTTTGTTCCTATTTGTTTGAGACATTCTGAAATTAATTCAATGCTTCTATGGTGTTTCAGACCAATAGGTCCGCGAAATTGAAGCAGTGTAAGTTTGATGCACGTCGTGAACAATGGCTTTCTCAAGGTATATGTATGTTATGTGCATTATTTATGTGATTGTCATCTATTACACGTGTTTCAATTGAAAGAAAGACCCTTTTCACATGATTTTTGAATAGAACCAACTAAATCATATGAATCTGCTCCGTATTTAATGGCCCCACATGAATTGGAGTGTTAAAAGTGTCTTGGTGTGCTTTGATACCTTTTGTCTTTATATGTCTTTCTGTTATTGTATGAATTTTTTCTGTATGTGTCTGTATCCTGTGGTATTGAATCAATTAATCCCTTTTATTATGGATTTTGCCGACGAATCTCACTTGATACTTATGGGTTGGGGTTTAGTTGCGGCCAAGAACAAGGGTTGCAGTGATGATGATGCTCGCACACCAATGAAAGGAAGCAATGGTTCGTTGGAGAAACTTGAAATGAGGAGTAGAGATGAAGAAGAGGATGAGGGATTGATTGGCCATGTCAGCTATTCCGAATCAGTGTCAAACAGTCCCACCAGTGTTAACAGTTGCATTCATTCTGGGACAATTTTCACTGGTAGTTGCAGCAGTGGAAGCAGTAGCAGTAGCAGTACTTGCAGTGCTGGCTGCCGCTCTGGGAATGTCACAGAAGAAGAAGATGATGAATGCTTGGATGATTGGGAGGCTATGGCTGATGCTTTAGCCGCCAATGACAAGCCTCAAAACCCTGAGGCTGAACCTGTAGACAAAATGGTTTTGCCAGGTGAACTGATTAGTGGGTTGAATGCAGGGCCTCAGAATTGGAAACCAGATAGTGCTACGTTAGTTCCTTGTTCATCTGGTAATGGTCGAGCTTGGAGACCTGATGATACTTTTCGCCCTCAGTGTTTGCCTAACCTTTCTAAGCAGCATAGTTTACCAAACCCTGATAGGCGTTGCAGAGGAGGGGTCCCCTGGGCTTTCACTGCTTCACCATCATCTTGTCCAATTTGCTGTGAGGATCTTGATTTGACAGACTCTAGCTTCTTGCCATGCTTGTGTGGATTCCGGATCTGCCTCTTTTGTCACAAGAGGATTGTTGAGGAGGATGGCCGCTGTCCTGGGTGCAGGAAGCAGTATGAGTGTGAACCTGTTGAGACAGAGGCAAGTGTGCATGGAGGCAGCCTGACTCTTCGGTTGGCCCGTTCGTGTAGCATGGTTGGAAGGTCTTGAGAGGGTCTTCGTTTTCATGAGTTGTGCATGTGTGGTATCTCCTTTTTGCATCCTAGCATGGCCTGTATTCTCAGATTTAGTTTTCATAGGTTGGTGTAGTGTTATGGATTTTGGGTACCTGAGTCAATTTGTTTCTCATTTCATAAGCAGTTTGGTGCATGTTTATGTGGAATAAGTTTGCTGGTATGTGAATACATATGTTGGTATAGAAACTTGATACATTTAAAACGGTTACATCACATAGTGACTTATTTCCTATGATTCACTTCACATTTACTTTTACACTTTCTGGACTCAATGTCTTACATTTCTATGTTGTTCATGAGTATTATCATATTTGTTGGACATGCTAACCTTTCTGAAATGGTGTTGTTCATTTACTTCTTTAATGTGAGTTGACATGTTAAGCATGGCTTTTTTTCAGAACACATGACATTTTAAATGGTGTTGTTCATATACATTAGTAAGTAGAAATTTGAAGGCGGTCAGTAGTGTTTCTCAAGGTTTGGGAATATCTTTATGGCATTGCTAGTTGCTTCTTTGAAGCTTGGGTCAGAGTCTGTCGATGAATGCACTTGTCCTTTCTACTTCCTTGGGGTTCTGGTAGTTGTTGCTTTGCTAGTAAACATTATTTTAATCAGTCACACACAGATAACCACTTACACTCAGTATTGCTGATGGCGGATGGCAGCCCATGGCGTTTGCGAAAATTCCGCCATCATGGTGTTGCAGATGGCCTTATGGGAAAATAGTGGACATCATCATGGTAGTTGCAAAAACTAATTAAAAAAATATAATAGAGATAGAAAAAGATAAAAAAAATAGAAAATTAAAATTAATCTTCAGAAAGACAATTATATCAAACCAACAGACCATATAATCCATTTAGGGAACTTGGAGAACTTAAACAGTATCAAATCAATTACCTTGGCTATTTAAAGATGCTTGGCCTTGGCTATTTGAAGATGCTTGGCCTTGGCAATTTGAAGATGCATGACCTTGGCTACCAACTGTGAAGCCAAGCAGTTGCTGAAGAAAGAAGTTGCAGAGAGATGAAGTTGAAAGAAGAGAAGCAGTTACCAAGAAGAAAGAATGAGGTTCGAAGCATGAAGCCGAAGCAGAGATGCAGTTGCACCGTCAGAGGTGAAACACAGTCACGCAAGCCAGAGGAGAAATGTAATCACACTGGCCAGAGGAGAAAGGCAGCACAGTGAGAGAGAGATGAGAAATACAGCGATTTACTTTAGGGTTTACACTTTTTTAGGTAAAACCCAAAACTTCTCTTAAAACCCCGAAAACACCAGAAAAAATGATGTGTCCGCCTTTTCCGCTATGCGAGAGTTTGGGCAAAAAACGCCACCACTTTCCACCATGGGTACCATTTGACAACAGTGCTTTTACTCCCACTGTTATTACTGATTCTACTTCTTAGTTGTCTGCATGAGTTATAGTTCTTGTGCTTAGAAAATATTAGGTTTTGGCCCACATGAGATTTGACATGACATATTTTATTGTTCACAAAGATTGATCAGTTGCTTGTAGGAAGCTGAATGACAATCTCTAGTCTGATTGAGCCAATTTGTCTTCGGAGTTTTTTTGTCTCATTATTTATGTGCTCTGGCCCTCTATTTTGTTTCCTTTGTTTTGAAGATCTAAGGGATGGGATTCTCCTTTTTAACTGGCTTATGAAACAATTTACTTTTGAGGAGGGGGGGTCGGGATTAGCTTGTCCTTTTACTTGTCTCTTTTTTTATTATATGATTATACATTCATCCAACTTTTGTGGTCATATTGCGTCTTGTTAACATTTATGCTCTTCACAAATGTTTTGGCTCTATATTTGGGGTTTCGTGTAGTATAGACAACGGAACTGATCTCATGAAAGGTACTATAATTACTTGCATTTTTGGGTTGCACAATCTATACTCACATTGATAGGATTTTTCTAATGAGCAGGTATAACCTTTTTCTCTTTAAGTGGTGCTTATACAACAATAACCAAAACTTAGTCCCATTATATGGGGTTGACGCAATGTATCAAATGTGTCATAATGCTTTATCATAAATTATATTCATTAACAAAACATTCATCTCTAAATCTTTTCTAGTCGAGCCTAGGGTTTTTATTGGTCTCCCTCTCCCCCCGCCTCTAATTGGACTAAATTTTCATTTGATCTACTTCCCTTAATGTAGCTGGAGCTTATAGCATTCTCCCCTAGACATGTTCAAATCACCAGAGACACGAATATGTAGAATGTTATAGAATTCAGCTAATATAGGGATGATTGATGGATAACATACATGGTACACACTACTAATCCATTTAAGAGTGAATAAGCACACCAACTCATTTTGTCACAATTTCTGGCAAAATTTTGGCTATTAACTTATTTTTCTTTACTGAAAAAATAAATAATTATTCTTTCCTTTCATTTAGATGTCTGCCTTTGATTTCCTTGATTATTTTGAGTTGCATGTATTTTTTGGTTTCTTTCTGTTTCATTGTTTTATATTTGTTGTGAGATACAGGGCCTCGAGCACATGCCCATTTGAGTGTTCAGGATAGTCATCTTTCATGGTTGGTTTGCTTTGCTGTCTGTATCTTTAACATCATCGATTTGTAAAGAAATGACACAGGACTTAATCTCCTGAGATGTGCATGATGTAGAAACTATGAAATCAATGAAAGTACCATTTTATGGTTTCCTGTATTATTATGCTGCATGAAGTATTTGATATTTTAATGTGTGGTTAGTTTTCTCAGTTTTCATAGGAGATTATGCCCTTTCATCTTATTTTTGGAAATAGGAAAGTGTGTAAAAGCTGTACCCTGAATTTAGCTGGGTTTGGAGTGTGTGCTTGTGTTAAGAGCTAGATTTTCTGATTGGTTATGCCTGCTAAAAGATCATCATTGTTTATAGTATCTTCAACTATGGTGCTCCTGATTAAGGCTCTGTTTGCGAATGGGAAAATGGAGGGAAAGGACAAGACTTGGGATAGACCGTCCACTCCCCCCGAGCTTGTCTATCCTAACCTTCCACTTTTCCACATTTCCTTGCAAACAGACCTTAAAGTGCCTAATTCCTATACGTTTTACGATTATTTTTAGCGGCTGTAATTGTCGATCACATGGATTATTGTTTGTCTCATTCGGGTAGCCGCATGATTGTGAAATGTTTGCACAAACAGTTAATGCAATATGTACATTGGAATCTAGGTTCTAGACAGGTCATTCTTCTGTTACGACCAAGCTGTGCCGTTCTTTGTTCTCTGTCCACCTTCTGTAGTTGAAGCAGTGTAATATGTTTAACTCAAGTTGCTCGTCTTGGTTGAATTTCTAGCGTCTATTGCATATTGGGTAAAACTGGAGCACCAAATTTTGTTTCGTGTGGTCTTTTTATCCACAACTTTTCTATTATCACATTCTCAAATATTACCCAAACCTTATTTTTCTCTCTCTCATTTATGCAGTGTATTTTGTTGTGTTCATTGAGAAGGTGTACTAAATCTGGGCCCCGTAATGCATTATTCAGTTTTACTATAATTAACCCCCGTTTGAATCTGTTGAATCATGTCTGACTGTGCTAATTCGATCTTCGGTTTGGTTTTTTAAATTTTATAAACAAGATGTATAGATTAGTCCGTTTTTTCTAATCTATGAATGTTGTTTGCTAATAATGACAACATTAATCAATGTACAAATATTTGAATTTTGTTGTGCGATTAACAGAAATGATTGTCGGTGTTTATCTGGATGCATTTGGAGCATCTATGGAATAAAGAGATCCTATCCTTATTTAAAATTTTGGTGAAGTTATTGCATTTTTTCTATGAATATCCGGAGGTAAGCCACCAATTGAATATTAGGTTCTCTCGTGATACAAAATACGGTACCTAGTCTTGGGATGTATGGTTCGGTTGTGTTGGGAACAAACGAACAATCAAACACTAAAGAGTATAAAGATAAGAGAATACACAAGAGATTTGGTAATGAGGTTCGGCCAGTTGTACTTACGTCCCTGGAGCGTTAATCGACTACCACTATATATTATTAGAGAATTATGATTAGTGTTTTAACTATTCTTATCATTGTTACATTAAATTTATATAACATAAATATATAGCACTCTACTTCAACCCCTTTAATAAGCTCAAATCCATAACTTGTATTACTTTCATCTAGAGATATGAATCATTGCATAACAAGTTGGATCCCTTAGATCTCTTGGTCTGCTAAAGATTTCCACTTCTCTATTAGTATGAAGATGGTAGGGTGTAGCAACCTTGTATCACTCCATTCTTTCTTAGGAGGTTTTCAAATTGTTTTTCTTTCTTTATTTTAGCTCTTTTATCTTATCTTATTTGGTTTTATCTATTTTATTTTTTATTTAACAACTTCTTCCAAAATATGTCATAAATGCTTAAAATAATTAAATAGAAGTAATAAAAGTTTATTTTCGGTTCCGTGAAATCAATCTTTTTATCCGACAAAGTCGTACACCTCAGCATTACGTGCATTATGTACTAAGGCCCCATGAAAGTTCCAAATTGGAAGTAATTTTATTTCTAAGACATGATGTTTTAGATAATTGTAAAGCTTCCACATATCCTGGGTGTTGAATTATGACAAAAAAACGTGAGCAACACCATAATGCAACATGCAAAATTACTATCTCACTGTAAGCATAATTTAAATCCGGATCTCAATGCAACTTATAACAAATTTTGAATATCCACAATCAGCCTCGAGAATTTAATTCAAACCACCATATGTATAGTGCAATAGAGTGTAACATCATACCGACAATATAAAAATTTATATATAATTAATGTATTATTTATCATTTATTTACTATATTTGTATTAAAGAGTAAATATTGATTAAAAATAAATTATGGATAAGTATAAAAAACTCTTATATTATTATTGTATATATTTTTTCCTCATTCCAATACATCTTTTATTCTCTAATTTTTTTTATTATCATTTAAAATAAATTCACAATAGTTGGATTCATGACTTTAGAACCACACCAATTTAATAGCAATATTTCTAAGCATGTGAATAACCAAGTTCCATTTTGACATGACACATTTCTAAAATAATGAACTTTTAGAAATCACAGTACACATTTGGTGAAGAAACAGTATGTCGGTGCTAGTTAGTTTGTAGGAAATGTTGCATTTTGAGATAGCAATTTGTTGTTAAAGAAATTGTTATATATTTGAAATACAAATAGAACTATTATTAGTTTGTGGTGGTTTCGCATTTGAAGAAAATCAAAATGGGTTCTACACGAATGGATAGTGTAGAATAAATTTTGGGGTGACAATTAATCTCGTAGTTATCTAATTTTGAAGTTGAAAATTCGATACGACCAATTTTGGGGAGAACCTGAATCAAACCCATCATAATAAGATGGGGTGGGGCAGGTCTGAGATTGTAATCATCCCCAAATTAATCCTCTTAAAAAAACATAATAAATTAATACATTTTTTCTTATTTTGGTTAATAAGCATTTCTATAAATAACTTGTTCGGTAACTCACTTGGTTTATAAAAAAAAAAAACATAAACAAAGAAAAAACTATCATATTAAAAAAGATGCATTGATTTATTTTTCAGTTTATAATCTTACAATTTTATAATTAAAATGTAAAATCACACTCTATATACAAAGAAATGAAACTAAATCATCTTTACATTTCACACAACACAATTTATTCATGGCCAGAAATAGAAAGAGAATCATGTTTACTACAAAACAGTGAAATCACTCAGCAAAATGGATATCTAAAGCATATTTGTCTCAATAAAACTTCTAATGCATGATCCTTGTCTATGTTGTTGAGGTAGAGAATTCCACCACTTCACCAAAGTAGAACCCTCCACAAAGATATCCTTATCAAGTTTCTTATCATCAACCCATTTTTTTATCTGACCCTCTATTTTCTCAACATCTTCTTTAACATCTTCAAATGAGTTCATCGTGTTACTGGTTTTATACCAAAGATCCTCAATCATAGCCCAAAAGCATGATTCAGAAATTTGTTCTTCTGGTTTTCTCTTATAATGCTCAAACCATCTTTGAGTATATCTATATCTTCTTGGCCTTCCTTTATCCATATAAGGACCAGCTTCAAGGTGCCTCAAATGGCGATAATAGTTGGAAATATCAAGAGGCTCTACGAGTTTGCGAAACCTTGTTCCGATCTTAATCCATTCTTCATCGCCTTCGAGAAAATCGGGCAAATTATAATTTCTTAAAAGTTCAATGATCTCATCCCATATAGCTGCGAGTTCTAGTCTCTTTATGTTTGCTTGGAAATCTGCATCAGGGTCCTTTTGCACCTTGAATGCATCGTAGTAACCTAGTTTCTGATGCTCCCATGTTTCTTTGTATTTTTCAAGTTCCTTCATCTTTTCATCAACAAGGTCTATCTTGTTTTTCATTTTCTTCTCGTTTTCGCTTCTACGTTCATCTATCAGTACTGCTGCCTGAAGACTCAGTCTTGCGCTTGTGCTCTACAATTTCCACAAAAAGAATCATCAGCAAAACTTATTGTAGCTTGGTGCAGTCTAATATAACTACATCACTCTGATTCAATATTATACCAGTCACAATATTGCATTCAAATGTGATGCGATCTACAAGTAAAATACATAATAATATTTCTTCTAGAATATATTAGAACAACAATTCAACAACTCAAAATTACTTCCACTAGTTGGGCTGGCTACATAAGTTAAACGTTACTATAATACTTTATCCTAAATCATACTCATTTACAACTCATTGATATCAAATAATTTCATAATTGTTTTATTATGGTTTTTTTTGTCTCCCTCTCTGCTTCTTCTTAATGGAATATGTAACTGTCTCTTCTACCCAAACCACCTAGATTGTACAAATTTATTTGAAAATGATACTTTACATAATTTGACTAAGCCTATGTTTGGATTCATGGAAATGGATGGAATGAAATAGAATGATCCTGTATTTCATTCTTTAGATTGTGTTAAAAGGGGAATAAGGATATATTGTCCCAAAGTGTATCCCAAACCATGATATGTTTTCATTAATCCGGGACATAGTGTGGTACAATATGATGGTGTTAGAAAGAAGGGTAAGGAATGGAAACTTTCAATCTAATTCCATTGAATACCTATATGTTCCTTCCCACCCATACTGGTGTATGAGATAGAAACAGCTTTTTATTCAATTCATTTTACTCTATTCCATCATGAAGTATCCAAACAATGGCATGTTAACTTAGTTCTATTCCATTTCACTCTATCTCATTCCATTCCGTTCCGTTTCACTCTATCTCATTCCATTCCATTTCATACATCCTTAAATGATTAAAACTCCCCAATTTTAGACTAATGGCTAATGAACATATACCTTAAATTCTGTCATCGATCTTAATAAAATAGAAGAGACAATTCTTGAAATTGGTTAAGTTCAAGCCATCACTTAATTATACCCAAAAATAACATGCTGAAGAAAGGTTACTTACCAGGCCAAGGTCACTTAAGGCCAAGTTAATATCACCACTTGAATCAGCAAAAGACAAAGGCACTTTCAGGAGTTGGTCCAAGTACACAAAATTATGCATTCCTAAGGTTTGTTGAAATTCTGTCCCATTGATGATATGTTCTCTTAAGCTTCTATCCGAAACTTGATCAACTTCTGCTTCAGTGCTCAATTGAGCACAGAAAAACAAGAGCTGCAAAACTGCATCTGGGTTTCTTATAACAACCTTCCTTCCTTCTTTTCCATTTCCAGAGCAGAAAATGTAAGTTCCAAAAGGCCTATAAGGGCTTAATGGAATAAAATTTGCCACGGTTTCGAGTGTCGCATCCATGCCTTCCATTTGCTTATAAGCATCATGGCTTGTAACATTTGCAGTATTTGACATCACAAAGAAGTAGAATTCTGAAATTGCAGCATCTTTTCCAGTTGATTGGGTCATGAAAGATCGGGACTTAGGATTGAAGAATTGTGAAATTGCTTCAAACTTTTTATCAAAAGATGAGAGGGGAGAAAATAATATTCTTGGCACTACATCATATCTTGTTACATAATGCAAGAAGTAGATAGACCAATTTTCTCTCCTTGTAGCATGAGATAATATTTTATTACCAATTAAAGGAGAACCAAAAGTTACACATAGAGGATGGTTCCCTGCATTGGATTTAGGAGTATGGTACTTTTCCAAGGTCCAAAGGGTTGCTAGAATGGCCATTGGAGCACCAGAAGAGTGTCCTGTAAACACTATTTGCTTCCCTTTCTTCTTTGCTTTCTCCACCTACAGACTCATTCAAATATACACTTTTTTTATAACTGAATATATTACTAGAATGACTATGACTTCTTCATAACTTTATTATTTGCACAACAAAGTGATAAGTAAATAAATAAAAGTTATAACTGACATTTGACAGTGACATTATCAGTTGCATAGTTACTTACTAGGAAATAGGAATACTGCCAGCATCCTATACCTATGAACACTCAAACATCCATACTACTTCATCCATACGAATTCATTAAGTATCAAAATTATTTTTTTTTTGAAAAATAAATAAATTACAATTTCTATACTTTCGGGATATTCACCAATACTCTTAAAATTTTTCTTCAATATTTACATAACACCCAAACTATCAGTTATTTTAAGAGAGAGAAAAACATAACAATACAATCAATATGGGAGGTGGACTTTTAGTGAGAGAGAAAAGAGAAAGTGTGTATTAGCAATTTTCATAGAAAAATAAATCTGCATAATGATGATCATGGATTAATCATGACCAATATTATTTCTATTTGTGGGCATTAAACAACGAATTTCTTATTATAATATGATTTTTATTTTTTATTTTATGATTTCTAAGGAATATGTTCTTTGAATTACATAACAATTATGTTTGATAAATTTTATATGCATATTTTTATATGTATATTCCAAACGTATCGTATCTCACATTTTAAAAAATATGCGTAATAATATAAATAACTATTTTATTAAATACTCGTATTAGTATTGGTGCTCCTATAGTTGGGACTTCTTAATATAAACTTTGACTTAATATGATATGCAAGGTGCAAACTTAGTAACTAAAATATTTATTTATCTGACAAATCTAGGCTACAAGTTGTATTGAAAACAAAGTAAAACAAAAACCCTTGTTTGCATAATAATAGATCCCTAGCTATAATAGAGATTTCAGTTAGTTAATACCTTTACTTCAAATGATGATTTGGCTACAATAGCTTCAAATCTGCTCTGAAATGCTTCATTCACTGAAGCAGCTTCATTGTTACCTATGCTTTTAAGTGAAGCAAACAAATTCAGATTTACTTTGGTTTCTCCAAAGGGTCCTTTAGAATACCAATCTTTGATAGAACCTGATGCAGGAAAACTGATAATAATTTCTGAACGGTTGTATTTCCTAATCTTTTCAATAAGGTAATGCTTCTCTGGTGTCTTATGAGCTTTCCAGGCCAAAGAAAATGCTTTATCAATCTGATCTCTACTTATTTCTATTCTATCACTTGCCATGATGTATCTCACCGAGTTTTTTCTTCTCTAATTTCTGTCTTTGGTTTTTGGTTATTGGTTGTTGAATCTATAAAGGGAAGGTTTGATGTTATGAAGTTTCTGAGCCTTGAGATATTTTTATTTTATCATTATTTCATTATTGACCAAGACTTTGGGGCAAATGGACAAAAAACCTTAGCCTGATTGGCTGACCTATTCAACATCTCCGTCTACGTTAAATTAAACAAATGTTATCATGAAAACAAACTAGACTTTCTAGTTATCATAATTTAATAATTTAATTTTAATCTGGCAGTAGCAGTATATAATGGTAGTTGTCCACTGAAGTAAAAATCTGCATGTTATTATAACTTTATTTGGAAGACTGCAGCCTTCATGGCAATTTGTACGGTAAATATGTATCTAAATCATATGTTCCAAATACCTTGCCTCTTATCATCTCAATGTAATCAAATTATAATAAGTTAATTAAATGTCACATTTTAATTGGTATGAGGCACTAACTAAAATATAAGTGATAAAGGATCTCCATAACTAAAAACAAGTTGAATTTAATATTTATTTATTATCGGTGTTTCTTTAATACCCAGTAGGTGTATTATCTAATGTTTATTTATATTATTTTTATTTGGAAAAAACTCTTACACTCTATGTTTTTTCCACCGTATATGATGTTTGAGTGCATTGATGTTTTTGTGGGCTGCAAGTTTTGTCACGATTACCCATATTGGCATACTGATAGGGCCAGGGTCCACTGGAAGTTTTTCTCAGAATATGAATATTTTGCTCTTGTCTTTGTTTCTTCAATCTCCATAAATAAATCAGATCATGTTTTTTCTGTGCTCCTTTTTGTCCCTTATTTATTTTTGTGTACATCAAATATGGTTTTATGGACTCCTTTTCCATATTGTGTATATGTAAAAACATAAAAAAAAGAGTGTATATGTAAGTTCATTTGTTGTAAAAGAAAATTGCCAAATATTATTATTCAAATATTGGAACTCATTTTCTATTTTACAAATTGGTAGCTTTATTGGCTGTTGGATACAAAATTGCAAAACTAATCATCTAGCAATACCTTTGACAAATCACAAGCCACGACCTCATTATTTGAAGAGCAATACGTAATAATATAACAGGCTTGCAGTACATACTTCCTGATCAATTTTTATTGCAGTACTAGTGAGTAGTGACAGCTTTACTAGTGCCTCTACCAAATTTATTTTATTTGATCTTCTTCCTAGCAAGAAAACTAGAAAAACAAAATATTTGTACATTAACAAATGAGGGTTTTTCGGCCAAGGATCCTCTGTACTAAGAAATTTCTGTCCCCATGTACCAAACTAATGAAATCTCATAGAATAGCATACAAATATTAATTTATGTTCTTATAAATTTTACTTTTAATCAAATAAAATTTTCTGATTGGATGTGGACACCAAATGGGACACCCATTGGGACAGGTGATCCCCATCCAGGGTTTTTCTTATGTCGATTATGAATATTTGAGACTGCGTGTAGGAGATGGACTAAGCTAACAGATTTTGTCTTGAAAACAGCAAAAATACAATGTCAACCTCCGCTCCTTCTCCTTCTAGGAAATGCAGATAAACAACACACGCACACATCTAACATTTCATTGGCATCACCATTACCTCATCATTGGAGACAATGTAGTTCCTGAATTGTAAGTTTTCAATGTTCCTCCAATTCTACAAAGGATTGAGGAGCAAAGTTAAACATCATAATATTGTTCCCTTGGGATATCTGCCTTGTTTTTCCCCCTTTTGTTTTACTATATCCAAAAAATATTTACTAATATTTGTTGTAAACATAAATAACTTTGTATGTAGAACACAGACAAAATGATATAATTTGAAGATAGACAGATAAAAGATAAACATAGTTTTAAAGTCAAACCCTTCTAAAATATATTTGTCTCATTAATTAACTTCTAATAAATTTCATGTGTAAAATGGCAAGATCAGCCAAACAAAAAATGGCAAGGGGCCAAGCAGAAAATAAAAAGTAAGTGATTCTGACATGGCTCTTCCTCATTCCTAATCATATCCTAGTATTCATTGTCAGCAATCTATACTGTATAAATGCAAATTGCATCATAGGCTTATGGATATGAACAATTGCTTAGCGAAAACGGAGACACTTAGCACAGCTCAATCTTTTTGCACACTCGAGATTTCTTGGAAGGCGATGCAGATGGTGACAATGGAAGTAGTTCCGGTGATGCTATATCGCGACGATAAGAAGTCAGTGAGAACACAGTTGATAGAGATGGAGTGCAATTATCTGATTGCCTTCTTTTCGGAGATCGTTTTTCTCCTATCTTCCCTTCACCTCTCATGAAATCTGTTAAGCGTTTTACATCGGACAACTTCACGGGCTTCAACAAAAAATCCTCTGCTCCTTCCTCCAAGCAACTGTTAACGAGTAAAGAAGTAAACAAAAAATAAGTAGGTATATATTTACCGGTCATGTAACATGCTAAAAAACCTGCATAGATGGATCATAAATTTTGAAAGGTAAAGAATATGGTGTAAGGGTCAGTGAATATGCCATTAAACTAATAATTAAACATACTATATATAAATTAGTCTTGTATATGATTGAAAGCACTAATCATAATTTCATGTAGAATGCTTGCATTTTTATTTTGTGGCAATTATGATGACAATAATTGCTGCCACACCAGTTGACCATTACAACGGGGGAATCATGATTTAATCATGTTTCCTCAATCATTGTGACCAAAATTTGAACTTAAAAGCAACATACTCCACATCCACAATGCTTGAGAATTGAAATCCACATGCTTAACATTATAAGATTTGGGGAATAATTCTGTGTATCAGCTAACTGATTTTGTATCATTTCTGGCAAAATCAATTAAATGATAGTGCTGATAACTTGATATCAGTAACCTCATACTCATGGACAAGGATTTTGGCCATGTATTGCTTAGACTTTAGAGACTTCTATTCTAGTTTGATAAACGCTCGAGGCATAAATCACCGCAAATATGTAAAGAAGCCTTATCTCCATTATGCTGCCAGCACAGGCCTAAGTGGCAAACTTAAATCCCTTTAGATCTTCAACACACTTTACTTCATATTGTTTCATGCATTATTAGCACTAACACCTACCATAGTGCCAGCTATGCCTAAAGTGGCTACCAAGATCTCTAAGGAACTTTTAACATTCTTGTCTCCTTTTTATTGTTTCAGTGTTATGATCTCCACATTATTTAGAGTTAATTTCTTATTTGATGGCAGCATTTTACATCTTTAAAGTAGTCCATTTTGGTAAGAACATGCCTAGAATTGGGAAAACATGAGGGATCTACTGTTCCAAAATATACATTTATGCATTTGTTTTACACTGGAATTCCTACTTTCCTAGTATCAATGGGATTCACATCTAAAAACATACCCCTTCCAAAGAATTCAAATTTATGGTAGTTTTAGATTTCCTGATATTTTAGCTCACCAAAGCTGAGGCAAATCAACAAAATATTATCCACACTGTAGGATGAAAAAATCAAGAAAATGATTTCAAAAGTTCAACAAAAACAATAGACTTCCTAAAACAGTACAAGAACCTAAGATTTTAAATTGTTATACATAGCCACAATTGCATGCACAATATTGCTGTTTTAGGCCTTTTGGTAGTTTTTTGCAACCATATTGTAATTGCAATTACGGTTGCATCGACCACCTTTTTCTGCAATAATTTACAATTGTAATAAACACAATGTAACTCCAATCATAATTTACAAACATAAAAGACATGCTATTTTGAATCGAAATCTTACCTATCAATTCTGGTCAAAATATTCTCAGATGACATAACCACCACTGGAATCTCTCTAAAAACAGAGGACTCCTGCTGAAATTAACACAGAGTAAAGATAAAGAATCAAATTTTTCTTCGAAGTCCATCCTATAAGAACTCACTCTTCCATAAAATGCAACAGATGAGTTCTACAATTTACATTAGAAAATTTCTCATCTATTATTACATATATCTCTGTTAAAAAAATTAATAAAAAGGAGGAAATAACACGGGGACAATAAAAGATAGATTCTCACCTTAATCTTCTTGAGTAGTTCATACCCGGTCATCTCAGGCATGGAATAATCGGTCATTATCAGATTAACCTTCAAACTCTATTACCATAACCATCAAACAACAACATAAGCACCATTTCCATGCAACCGGTACCGGAAAAAAGTAAATAGAAATGCATCCACAATTCTAAAGTTAAATTTCCTTACATCAAAATCAATGGAGCTGTTCTCTCCATCCAACCCTAAATATTGAAGAGCCCTGGTTCCACTCTCTACCACTGTCACTGAAAAAAAACATTACCAATAAACTTCAGAAACCAATTTTAACAAAATAGGCTAAATTATACTGAGTCAGGTTTAATTAATCAGAAATTATATCAATCTCTACTCAACATTATGTTATAAGAGATATAATAATATAATTAGTATAGCAAAGTGTTTGAAATTGCAGTAGGCAAGTGCAATTGTGGTCCAAATTTATGGTTTTCATAGTCTCTGCAATGATGTGGTGAACACATTTATCTATAATTTTCTGCGATTGCTGTAAACATGGGTACCACAATTTAATACCATATCTTAACAGGTGATTTAAATTGCAGATTGCATCACGTAATGTGGTCACAATATTGCCATTGAGGTGACCGCCGCAACCACAACACACAGCTGCAATTATGGTGTAATACAATGATGCAACCGCAATAGGTCGCAACGCAACCACATAGGACTGTTTATAAATAATATTATTTTACTCACAAAATAATTCACTCGTATGGCAGCCGCAATAACCGCAATCATAATAACCGCGACCGACAGCAAATTAAAACACATGTTAACATATAATGAGAAGTTTCATTATAATTTCTAAAACCAAACAAAAAATGCTCAAAGTAAATTGATATTTGATGGGATTTGTCATGCTACCTTTGCAAGAAGAGATTTTGAGCAAACGTTCAATGACCTTACGATCAACATGGCTATCATCTACGGCAAGCACGTGCAATTCACGTGCTACACCCACCTCCGTTGAAGTATCGCCGGCAGCAACCATCACTAATAAACGGATGGGCGTGAAAAATGAAAATGGTGAAGTATATAATAAGAGTGGAAGATATTAGATGAACTTTAATATAATGAGAAAAGATATTAAAAAATGGGAGAAAGTGATAGGATGTAAGTTTTGCTTTGAATGGGATTGTTTGGAAGGTGAAAGGGTTGAGCTGTTATATAGAAATGTGAGAGATTCTGAGGATCAAAATCTCAGAGATGTTGTTTGTCATTTTTTGAAAATCCGGCAGAGAGGATTATGCAATTTCCTGTTATTAATTAAAAGATTTGTAGACATATATTTCCTGCTATTAAAACGATTTAACAATTTTCTTAAAAAATATTTTTAATAATTAAAAAGTATTAGATACAATATAATTTTAATGGTCAGAAAATAATGTATATAATAATAAATGTAAGATATTCATTATTTATTTATAATTATTATTAATTTTTAAATAAAAATAATACAAATAAATAATTCATAATATACCAACTATACTTAAAGTAACAGTGTGTATAGATATTAGAAACATTGTTGGAGACAAAGCTTATAGTTTTTGGAACTTAGGGTCCATTTTTCTAAATTTGCCTCGGCTTGAGTCGAGAAAGACAGGTTTGACTTTCACACAGTTGTTTTCACCCACTTTTTTCTTTATAGTTTGGTTTATCGGGTGGATTTAGATTTTCTATTTGATTACCTGGTTTGATTTTGGATAAAACCAAATAATAGAATCAAATTGAATTTGGATTAGTTTTTATAGAATTCCGGCTGAATCCGGATATGCTGAAAATGTCGATTTTAATTTATGTGTGTTAAATTGTAGTGTAAACTTGTGGTGAGTGAGTGGGTTGAAGCCTTGAAGGTTGTGGCGGATGGCAAGAATAAATTAAAATATTATTTAAATTTTAACTATTTTTTGAACTTTTTAAAAAAAAAATTATTGGAATTTTTTTTAACACATTTACAGATTTACTCGTGAATGCTTTATGGTCTCAGTTCAAAATTTATGTTTATAAACTTATTAAATCAACCATTTAAAATTTAGTACCATTATAACCCGCAACATGAGGGTAATAGCCATGATTGTGGTCTTGCATGTAGATTTAACTAGTGAAGTCTTGGAAGAAAATTAAAACCATGTTCCCGATCAAGGAGTTGATTGCAGTCCAATATAACAAGGAGGTACTAGTTAATAGTTATGTCCAAACAATATAAGACACTTCTAAAACTTATTACCAAGTTAAATGTCTAAAAAAAGAAATAAAAAGTGAATAATCTGTCTTAGTCCAATTTTAAAATAGCCCAATCAGTCTTAAGCTAAAAACTCAATTTTAACGCTATCTGCATAATATAGTATCAAACTCTGTAATTCTCTGGGCTTTGAAAGGCTAGATCATTTTGATCTCTATCTAAGCATTCACTCCATTATATTTATGGGAGTACATATTCTTTCAAATAAATTATGTAACTTCATGTAACATTCATATATTATTTCGACCAATAATAATAAATAACATAGGGAGTGACATACTTTTTGAGACAATAAATATGCTCTATATTTAGAAAGACACTGATCACACACTCCTTTATTTCAATTTTCAAGGTTCCCTCGATTTGTAATATATTTTTGGTGATATTTATCTTTGAAACTTTTTCAATTGAACTTTGAAGATACTTTTTAATCATGTTATTTCAGTTTATAATTTTAGAATGCTAGTAAAATATTATTTTGAAGTGATTTTTTAATCATGTTAGTTTGATAATAGCTTATCATTTAAAACACATACCAGATAATAATAACATATTACGATGATACTAGTTTACTATTTTGATTTTAAAAGATCGGTGATGATTTAATTTAACTGAATTAGAACAATATTAATGATTTTTATTATCTATTTCTTTTATAAATTTGTTGTGTATTTTTACGCTTACTAAACCAACTCACAATCTCATTACTTGATTCAAAACATTTTTTGCAAAATAATATATTGTCAATATAGTAAATTTTTTAAACTTATTTCACATCATAGTCATCAATTCTATAGATATTTAATGATTTAAATCTACCCACTAATTAAAACTATTAGATTTTTCTACCATTAATATTTAGGATAAAGATTAAATTTAAACGTATTTTTAGAATATGTGAATCCCTCCTCTTTTTATATTTCTAACACATTTATTCTTGTTTTTCTCCCTCTCTTCTAATCACTTGAAACAAAAGAGAGAGTGAAGACAGCATGCCTTGTCCCGTTGTTCTTTTGTGGAAAGAATTTTTTTATATATAAAGTGTGAGTTTTATATATTATTATTATATTATTTATTATTCATATTTTATTATTATTGATTATTCAAATAAATAACATGAATGAACGATAGACGTTTTAAGTGTATATAAATCTTTACATTAATAATATATAAATATTATATTTTTTATATTATTAAAGATATCATTTGGATAAGAAACTAATTATTTTGGGTACATGGTTGGGACTTATAAAAAGTGTAATTTTTTTACTTATTGAAAGTTTGAAACATCTTAAAGCTCAATCTTTAAAAAAGAGACTAAAACGATTGATTTTTATCGAAAACTAATGCAATAATGAATAAAATCTTTATGTATTTAATGTTTTAACAAGCCTAATTCTCTTTGGTTTCTTATTCATGTGTTTTTTGTATTAATAAGGATCATCTTTTCAGATAAGAAATTAATTTTTTTTGGGGGTTTATGATTGTCCTTCCCAACAAATGTCCATTATTTTTGGGAATGCAATATGATATTACACTACTAGACCATTACCTTTTTAGTTGATACATTTGTATGATATATGGTTAATAAGGAGTTTATTAATTTTATACAACTAAAAGTGAATTGTCGAAATTAGTCGTTCAAAAAATGGAATGTCCACAAGTTATTCTTTAAAAAAGATACCAATTTGTCAACAAAAAAAGAAGCACCCAATAGATCCTAAAATCTTACAATTGTTACCACATTGGTCCTTGTAAAGCCTTTTATGTGTTGCTTATTTGAATCTTTCAGTTACTTAATTTTACACCACCTACTTGTAGCCATTTTAAACTTGAATAAACTGTCTTTTGAGTTCTGAAAGGTTTTATTCATCAAGTAAATCTCTAAAATTTCAAATGAACATCGCGTTAGCCCTTGTTCCACTCCATCATTAACTTGGAACTAAATATTTACTGACTAGCTAAGTCCCTAAAAGATTTTGTGTATCAACTAATTCTTTGAAGATTTTTTCTACCTGTTCCACCCGGATAAACTGGATGTATACTCGCTCAAGATCCCCCCTTTCCTGGCCGGCTAAGGTCGAACATGACTTACTGCAAATGACATTAATGTACTACGGCAAACGCCATTAATGCACATCTGACTGGTCATTAATGCGCCACTAACATTCCACACACTACGCCACCTGCAAATCCTATATGCCCCTTGATAGATCGACAGTAGCAGGTCTGCAGGGTAGTTCAGGACAACCTAATATACACCTACTATACTACTATCGTATCTGCTAAGTTACAATCAATCAATACCCATATGTCACGTCAGTCCACCAAACTCTATAAATAAGAGGCTCCCATACAAGAAGTGTCATTAATATCACATTCTCTAATTTATTGCTTGCATACATTCCCTTCTATTGTCATCTTCTCATATTTACTCTCAATCACTCTCATTAAGTCTCATACCGACTTGATCGTTGGACAACCTTTTTAGGTACCTACACTGGTGGGTCCAAGCTCCGTTCCGACTAATCTCCTGAAGCAAGCTATTCAACCGGATTCTCAGTCCCGACCATATCCGATCAATATTAAAGAACATTGGTGCCGTCTATGACTTACCTACATCATGGTGACCACCCGAAACCAAGCACAACCCCTTAGTAAAGCAGAGCCAGTTACCACAAATATGCCTCCCAACCACCACACTCTATCCATCGACCCTCCAACACTAGTACAACCATCCCAGCAAGCTAGCCAATGCCACCTTCGAACTCTATCCTAGAACAACCACCACTCATCAACTCCTCCAAATGATCCAAACTCAAGGACAAATTATCCAACAACAAGCCCAACTTTTGGCCGAACTCCGTCAACATAAACCTGAATCAAGTAAGAGACACCCATGGCCAGTTGCCGATGAGCATTGTGCCGGATCCACCAAAGAATCCCGACCCCTACCCATAGCCCTCCTAAACACAAAAACTACAAACACAAACCACCCATCTGACTGTAATTCCTCGGGAGCCAAGCACCCTTTCACTGAGGCCATCATGTCCTCACCCTTACCTAAACACTTGGACGCCTTCAAGGAGACTATGCTTTTTCATGGGGCAACCGATCCTATCATATGCCGAACTTTCCCCCTAACTCTAAAATGTGTTGCCCTACAATGGTTTACTCGGTTGTCACTAAACAACATTGATCATTGGATAACTTTATCTGATAGATTCAATGTCTGGTTTATGGCGAGCAAGGAACAACCGAGGTCTTCATACACCTTGTTTGGTATTTAGTAAGGCTAACATGAACCCCTTCTTGCATACCTGGATAAGTTCAATACAAAGGCCATGAAGGTCCACACCTTAAGTCCAATGTGGCGATGCACATCTTGGTCACAAGCCTGCAAGATGGCATTTTCATACAAGAGTTAATCCATCATAATCACCTAAAATGTCAAAATTCCATGACCATCTAGGAGATAATCCATCACAACCACCTAAAAATCCAAATATGCTACCTACACTCCCCTTAACGCCAACAACTCTAGAATTATACAAGAGGTCATGGCTACCCATCTTGTCCAACTCCCTCAACCTAACCCGGGCAGAAAGATAGGGACCCAAGATCGATCTAAGTACTGCAACTTTCATAGTATATTTGGGCACATAATAGAGGACTACACCCAATTGTGGGACACAATAGAAGACTTGAAACAAGCTGTCCACTTACAACACTTCATCGCCAGAGTAACACGACAAGGGCGGTTACCACCATCACGTCGACCTAGCCCCTCTAGGAGACGCTCCTCTCCAAGAACTCAACATTAATATCCCCCGAACGGGGATCGAGTGGACAATTACCATTCCAACAATCAGCGACAGAGGAGTCTAGTTGATATTAACACCATCTCGAGAGGATTTGCCACAAGAGGTACTTCCAGGACGGCTCAAAAAAGATATGTCCGAGAAGTTATGCCGATCACTGTTAGAAATACTCGCCAATAGTATAAAAACAAGGTTGCACCCCCGATCTCATTCGACGACCATGACTATGAGGGTGTCCTCCGTAATCATGATGATCCCCTAGTCAACACCGGCAAGATGAATAACAAGAAGGTCAAAAGACTTATTATCGACCAGGGCAGTTCGAAAGATATTATGTTCCAAGATCTATTTGTAAAAGTGGAATTGAAAGACGAAGATCTATTGTCGTATGATGACCAATTGGTGGGCTTCACAAGACAAGGAATCACCCTGCGCGAGTCTGTAGACATTTGGCTGACGATTGGTGAACAACCTTTGACCTGGACAATCCAAGCCAAATTTTTTGTTATTGATTGCAAATCTACCTACAACGCCATTCTAGTCCGGCCAACGCTTAATCGCCTTGAAGTAGTGGTCTCAACACAACACTTATGCATGAAATTCCTCTCATCTGATATCCAGGTTTGCACCATAAAGGGGGATCAACACAACACCAAAAGCTATTACCAGCCGAGTATTCAACTAAGTCAAACAACAAGTAGAGAACCACCCCTAGTAAAAAGGCAAAGGGACATCCATTTGGTTGAATTGGACAACAAAGCAGATGAAGGGGAATTCCGACCACAAGTAGAAGGATAAAAAACTTCTCTGCAACTCCGGCCAAAGAAGGATAGCCTGATATACATCATCAACATCCTTTTAGAAACCCAGAGATCAAGGTTGGTTGAATGTTTGAACACTAACAAATACCTCTCTGCTTGGTCCGCTGCCAACATGCTAAAGATTGACCCCTCATTCATTTTTCACCGATTAACCACTCGCCCCGAAGCAAAACTAGTCGCACAAAAGAGAATAAAAATAGGCACTGAAAGAATAGCAAAGGTTACCCGAAAGGTCTCTGAACTTCTTGAAGCTAGTTTCATCTGAGAAATTAGTTACACCACTTGGTTAGAAAATGTGTTGTTGGTCAAGAAACCATCCGGGAAGTGGTAGATGTGTGTAGATTACACAGACTTGAACAAGGTGTGTCCTGAAGATCCTGAAAGTGCGCATGTCAAGAGGAGCACTTTGGAAAGCTTTCTCACTATATGGTGTGGTTTTGATGAGGACAACTTGTGATTATAAGAGCTTGAAGATCATCAACAAATCAATGTGCTTAAGTCTCAAGATTGGTACTAGACTTAGACTAATAATTAGTTTAGGTTAAGTCTAAGGCTTAGGTAAACTCAATACATGTCTCATATGCATATAACTTTAAATCATTTTAGTTTTGAGATATGTCATTTATAATATGTTCATGCATCACATAAATACATGTAAGCTGTGCATCCTAGGCATAAACTTAGTGTTGAACATGTATAAATTAAGCGCATAACGTATTTGAGTTTTGCAATTTGAAAATACACTTGGAAATATGCAATTAATCGATTACGGCATGATTTAATCGATTAACATAAGTTTTTGAAAAGTTGTTGAAACTGAAAACTTGGAAAAACAGAATCAGTTACGTTTTTGAAACACGTTAATCAATTAACCAAGGTCTTAATCAATTAACTGAGCTGCTGAAGTGATTCTTTATAAACTGCGTTTTCAGAACTGAAGCCATAACTTGCATGTTGCATTTTTAAGAGAGTTAGAGCATATTTCGTGTTAATTGTTGCATCTATATGACATTGCATTTGTGAGATCAGAAAAGAGAGAATTCTATGCTTTAGGATTGTGAGGCATTTCATGTTTAATTTCTCATCATTTCACCTCACATGTTCATGCATTCATTGATGTTTTTGTGAAGATTTTGTATTCTGTAAAATCTGTTTTCAACTAATACATTATCATGTTATATGAGACTTGTGTTAGAGTTTTAGAGTAAGGTCTTAATTGTTAAATTTGAGCATTGTAATTGCTTTAGATTACCCTATGTTGTAAAAAGTGT
>NC_032023.1:10179498-10179746 GCF_001865875.1 Lupinus angustifolius
TTGTAACGTTGGAAATCTCAAGGTGTCTTACCACCAACGAGATTGTGTTGTATCTTCATTAGCTTAGAGTTCTTGATAGAAAGAATAGGTTCTTGGCTGGGCCTACACCACAAGAAAGGTTTTCTTGGGCAGTAGGAAATGAGTCAAACCAAGGGATAAGATTCTTTAGTTTCAAGTAATTGTCTAAGTGTTGTAATTGGAAGAATTGCTTGTAAAACATTATTTCAATTATAGTGAAGAAAAATCTC
>NC_032023.1:10179846-10181255 GCF_001865875.1 Lupinus angustifolius
TCCAACCTATCTGAAGAAGGTTGATTCAGAAAAGAGCACTCCCAGGGAATTTAAGTCTAAGAAAGCCTACATCGTATGGGATGTACCTGAGGAGGAAACGACATCAAGCACCTCTAGTGAGGAGGAGTCAGCAAAGCTATGTTTGATGGCTAGATCTGACAACGATGGGAACGCAAGCACACACGAAGATAATCATGAGGTATATTCTGACACCTCATCCACTTCTGATGACTCACCTCCTTATGATGTCTTATATGAGGCTTATGTCGGGTTACATGAGGAACTAAAGAAATTGGCTCGGATAAACGTTCATATAAAAAGGGTAATCCCGATAAATGAACAAAAAATAAGCAAACTACAAAAAGAATTAGATGAATTGAAATTAGAAAATGAAACATTAGACCTCATCTATTCTTGTAGCACATGTAACTGCTCTGAAAATAACTTATGTCAAAAACCTGTCTGTGTGACTTGTTAGACTTTGCAAGAAGAAAATTTTAAACTTAAAGAGAAACTCACATGTCTCACAAACAGTCAACAACAATTAGACACTATGCTAAGTCAAACAAGAAACGTTGGTGATCATACAGGAATAGGTTATACTCGCCCTACTAGGAACAAAAGACCATATAGAAAACATGTAGATCGTCCTAAAAATAAATATCACAAGCACATATTTACATGCTTTTACTACAATACATATGGTCATACCTCATATTCATGTTACATCAGAAAATATGGTATACCTAGCGGCGTTTATATGTGGATAAAGAAGGGAGATAACTCCCCGATTACTAACAGAAAAGGACCCAACATCAATTGGGTACCTGAGAAAAGCAAGTGATCTTTTTGCAGGTATGTCTTCGAACACAAGGACAAAAATGGTACCTAGACAGTGGGTGTTCGAGACATATGACAGGTGACAGATCAAACTTCCTGGATCTTTCACTTAAAAGTAAAGGATACGTCACGTACAGAGACAACAACAAGGGAAAGATTCTTGGCACCGGAACAGTTGGTAACTCATCTCAAACTCTTATTGAAAATGTCCTTTATGTTGAAGGATTAGAACATAATCTCTTGAGCATAAGCCAACTCTGCGACAAAGGTAACCGTGTATCTTTCGATTATGAGTGTTGTATTATTCGTGACATTTTATCTAATAATGTTAAATTTGTTGGTCATCGTATAAATAATATTTACATGGTTAATTTGGATGACGTCACTACCTTATTTTCAATATGTTTTATTTATAAAGAAGATGACATCTGGCTTTGGCATAGACGCGTTGCACATATCCATGTAAAACATCGAGATAAATTATCATCAAACGAACTAGTTGAGGGGCTACCAAAACTAAATTTTAAAACTAAAGAGATTTGTGACACTTGTCAAAAGTGTAAACAAAC
>NC_032023.1:10181355-10181738 GCF_001865875.1 Lupinus angustifolius
ATATGGATAAATGTAAGGAAGCCTCCACTCCTATGGCATCTGCTTGCTACCTAGACAAGGACGAAAAAGGAAAAGCAATAGAGGTAACAAAGTATCGTGGTATAATTGGGTCATTACTTTACTTAACTGCAAGTCGACCTGATATCATGTTTAGTGTATGCATGTGTGCGAGATTTCAATCATTACCTAAGGAATCACATTATGTAACTGTTAAAAGAATCATGAGATATTTAAAAGGAACAACTAGCATGAGATTATGGTATCCTCGGGATGCCTCACTATCCTTGGTGAGATATTCTGATTCCGATTTCTCCGGATGTAAATTCGATCGGAAAAGCACTAGTGGTACTTGTCACTTGTTGGGCAGTTCATTAGTTGCATGG
>NC_032023.1:10181838-10183075 GCF_001865875.1 Lupinus angustifolius
CGGTTTCACGCTTTTTTCGGCATTTTCTCCCCCTCTTCTCGCTTTTGAGTCTCTGAAATTGTTACTCAACTGACCCAAGTGCACTAAGCTAGATAAACCTCACCCTAACCCTCTCAAACCATATAGAAATCTCACATTATCATCCATATTCCACCACATTCCCAATTTTTCCCCAAATCAAACCCTAGGTTAGGTTTGCCCAATCCTTCTCTGCTCAGTCCAACATCAATTCGGGTTCTACAACTAAAATGGAGCAAGGTCGCGCAAAAAGGTTCAAAACTCCTGCCAATCATGGACGAAGATCGGAAGCTGGCTCATCATCCACTCGGGACCGTGGTGACCCATTTTACTCGCTCATTTTGCAAGAGACCCGTTTGGCAAAGTTCCAAGGATGCAAAGCCACTTATGTAAGGTATGTCGATTTAACTTGGATGGCGGAACAAAATTTCAGTTTTCCGCATGATACGGAGGCTCAGGGAGCCATTAAATTTCTAGAATTAAAGGGATAAGTTTACCCTGCTCTAGTTAGGGAATTTTATGCAAATTTCAGATATAAGGATGGTAAATACTGGTCTATGATTTCTGGTAAATTGTTTGAGATTAGTGATGAACTGTTTATGAATGTCGGTGGATTATCATCTTCGGGTTATGGAATAGGAGATTGCTCATGGGTTAAGGATAACTTTGATCCTACTGAGGTTTATAANCTAGTTAGGGAATTTTATGCAAATTTCAGATATAAGGATGATAAATACTGGTCTATGATTTCTGGTAAATTGTTTGAGATTAGTGATGAACTGTTTATGAATGTCGGTGGATTATCATCTTCGGGTTATGGAATATGAGATTTTTCATGGGTTAAGGATAACTTTGATCCTACTGAGGTTTCTAAGTCATTTCATAGAGGACCTCATTTGTATATTCCGGGTCAACTGACCAAGGCTGGGTCGTTATCTGTTGAGAAGAGGCTGCTGCATTTTGTCATTGCTTATATTCTAGTACAGAGGAACACAAATCATGCACAACCTACTGTGAATGATTTGCGTTTCATGTACGTTGTTAAGAATAATGTAATGATTAATTGGCCTGAGGAAATATTGAAGATTATGAACAGTGTGTCTCTGTCTTAGTCGAAGCTGCTTCCCTAGAATATCTTCATTTCATGCATTGTGGATTATTTGCATATTGATGTTTCTGACACCATCATTGTTGAGTATACTGATAAGGATCATCTAGT
>NC_032023.1:10183175-10186197 GCF_001865875.1 Lupinus angustifolius
TCTCACATGTTCATGCATTCATTGATGTTTTTGTGAAGATTTTGTATTCTGTAAAATCTGTTTTCAACTAATACATTATCATGTTATATGAGACTTGTGTTAGAGTTTTAGAGTAAGGTCTTAATTGTTAAATTTGAGCATTGTAATTGCTTTAGATTACGCTTTGTTGGTGTTGTAAAAAGTGTTGTAACGTTGGAAATCTCAAGGTATCTTACCACCAACGAGATTGTGTTATATCTTCATTAGCTTAGAGTTCTTGATAGAAAGAATAGGTTCTTGGCTGGGGCTACACCACAAGAAAGGTTTTCTTGGGCGGTAGGAAGGGAGTCAAACCAAGGGATAAGGTTCTTTAGTTTCAAGTAATTGTCTAAGTGTTGTAATTGGAAGAATTGCTTGTAAAACATTATTTCATATATAGTGAAGAAAAATATCCCAGATCAGCTGGGAGGCCTGGATGTAGTTTGCAAGTGAACACGCAAACGAACTAGGATAAAAATCATGTTGCATGATTTTTCTTTCTCTCTCTCTTTATTGCTTTAATTGATTACTTTGTGTAGTTGTTTTAATTGCGATATTCTGTTTCTATACTATACTTAACTCTGATATATTTGTAAGCTCTATATATTCGTTTCAATCTCGGTTGATTGTCGTGCAAGAGACCGAATCTGCTTGTGTAATCTGAGCTGTTTTAATCGATTAAAGTGATTATGTTAATCGATTATTTCTATTCTGTTAATCGATTAATCTAGGGTTATTTCAGCATTAATTGTTGTTTTCGAAAAGCGGATACTCTGACCGCTACACCTATTCAACCCCCCTTCTAGTTGTATTTTAACCACTGATACCTAACAGATCCATATCCTCTTCTAAACACCGATTACCTGGTAGACAACTCCTCTAGTTATCAGTATCTATCGTTCATTGACGACTATTCAAATTACAATCAAATCCCTATGTACCCACCAAATCAAGATAAAACTGCCTTCATCACAACTATGACAGTTTACTACTACACTATCATACCATTTGGGTTGAAAAATGCGGGGGCCACCTATCAAAGAATGATGAATAGGGTATTCGAGGATTAGACCGGGAAACATATGGAAGTATACATGGACGGTATATTCACCAAAAGCCTTCATGCGGAGGACTATGTATCTATTTTTGAAAACATATTTAGGCGACTACGCAAGTATAACACGTGGCTCTACCCGAAAAAATGCACCTTTGGGGTAGAACCCGGGAAATTCATCATTTCTTGTTGACAAGCTGGGGTGTAGAAGCAAATCCTACAAAGTGTTAGGCTTTCATAGATATGTAGAGCCCTCGCTCGGTAAAGGAGGTCCAACAATTGAATGTTCAGTTGGCGACCTTGTCCAGATTTCTTCCCGCTGCTGCCAAGCATTCTCTTCCACTTTTTCAACTGCTTATGTAAAGTAAAAAGTTTGAATGGTCAAATAATTGTGAGAAGGTATTCCAAACCCTCAAACAATAACTATCTGATCCATTGAGCTTTCACAATATGACATTCGATATGAACCCAGGACGACCATCAAAAGTCAGGTCTTCCTGAATAATTTAGGACAAACATAGACGATTTATGTGGACAAATCGTCCAATCCCAAGGGTGGTGGAGCTGGAATCTTGCTAGATAATGGCCACGACGTGACTGTTGAACACTCATTGACCTTCACTTTCGCCACTTCAAACAACCAGGCTGAATATGAAGCGTGTATAGCTGGTTTGAAATTGGCCAAAGAGGTCGGCGTAGAAAAGATAACTATTTGTAGCGATTCCTAATTGGTTGTGTCACAGATAATCGACACTTACCAGGCAAAAGACACACTATTGGGTAAGTGCATGGGAAAGGTAAAGGAGCTAATGGCTAAGTTTGATGAAACCTCTATCCAGCATGTCCCAAGACAAAAAAACATCTGGGCAGACATACTCTCCAAATTAGCTAGCACTAAAAGCCCAAGGAGTAACAGGTTGGAGATTCAAGGAACCATCCTGAAGCCCAATGTCATAACCTTCGAACAAATACCCATCTCGGATGACTGGACAAGTCCTATTATTAAATACCTGTTACATGGTGATCTCCCTGCTGACCAGAAAGAGAGACAAAGGTTCCTCCAGCATAGCTCCTAGTATACACTAGCACAAGGCTCTTTATATCGTCAAGGCTTTTCCACCCCAATGCTCAAATGCCTCGGTCCTGATAAGGCACAATATATGCTCCAGGAAATCCACGAAGGAAGTTGTGGTCGCCACCTCGGGGTGACCTCCCTAGAAAATAAGGTCCTAAGGGCGGGCTTTTACTGGCCAACCATTGTAACGCCCCGAAAAATACTTCTCAAAAATATTGCGGAAAAATGGGTAAATTTTTTTTTTAAATAAATATATTATATAAAATTTTTTCCTTTTTAAAACCTTCCTTTTTCCGGGACATCACTTTAAGTAACTCGAATGCGGAAACTCAACTTATCGTTATCAAAGGATAACTTAACCTGATTAACAAAATCACCAGATACACAACCCCCATCAAAACAAATAAAAGAACATCGACTGGCCCACCAGCCGACTCAGAAGATTCCAGGAATGCTGGACCCCTCACTCGGATCCTCTTCCTCTTCTGAGTCACACACGAGGTCGATGACCTCCACCGAACTCTCCACATTTACGAGCTCAATGACCTCGTCGTCCTCCTCTTCTTTCTCCACTTCGTTATGCCACAACCCAGCGGCATAATTTGGTGGAGATGACATCCTCAGACTCGGAGTCTTCTTGCAAGGACCCCCTCCAAGAACCCGGCTCCTTTGGGCTCTTCGGGATGACCGAGCATCCAAACAATTCGCCCACGTGCTATGACTGTGGGAGGAACCAGCGCCATCACTCCTGACTGGCGGGTGTCGAGGTCCAACATCTGGAGGCAGCATACCCGCTGGCGGCAATGTGAAAGAAGCGTCAATGTAAGCGTCGAGGTGGGGGATCATCATCGATGACCCGTTGCACTCCATGTGCA
>NC_032023.1:10186297-10187987 GCF_001865875.1 Lupinus angustifolius
TTCGGCATTCCGAGTGAAAAATATTTAGAAAATAGGTATGAGTTTAATCAGGGTCTATTTTGACTCGAAATTAAATTACGAATCCAACGGCGCAATCGGAATTCAATTCCGAGTTACAAAACTCAAAAAAACGCTTTTTAAGCCGTACCGGGCGGATTTCGGCCCCGACAGTGGTCCAGAACCGACTGTCTCCAAAATTTACCAAAAAATCGGAATTCAAATTTTAATAATAAAACTCAACTAGAGTTTTGTCTAATTATTTACCGAAAATTCCCAGAAATTCATCTTCGAATATATAATTAATGAAAATATTAGTAAAATCTTATAATTCAAACACGTAAAATTCGCGGTGTTACAATCCTCCCCCCTTAAAATATTTTCATCCTCGAAAATAGAACATACCTCTCATTTGAACAGATGGGGATAAGATTCTCTCATCGCATCCTCGACCTCCCAAGTCGCATCCTCGACCTCCCAAGTCGCATCTTCGCCATTCGCTTGACTCCATATGACTTTAACCAATGCGATTTCTTTCCCTCGAAGAGTCTTGATACTCCAATCACTGATCCTTATCGGCAATGTTTCATACATAAGATTATCCTTTAACTGAATTGAATCGGGTTCGATTATGTGCGACGGGTCACTAATGTATTTTCTAAGTTGAGACACATGAAAAACGTTGTGTAGATTGGACAATAATGGTGGTAAGGCTATTTGGTAAGCTACTGGTCCAACTTTCCTAAGGATTTGGTACGGTCCAATGAATTTTGGGGTAAGTTTACGGGCTTTTAATAACCTGCCAATACCAGTTGTCGGAACCACTCTCATGAATAATGATCACCATCTTCAAAACTGAGAGGGTTCCTCCTCTTGTCATAATAGCTCTTCTGTCTGCTCTGAGCTGTCTTCATGTTCTCCCTTATCATTCGAATCTTATCCGTCGTTTGCTGAACCACATCGGGTCCTAAAATCAAATTCTCCCATGTTTCAAACCAACATAACGACGTTCTGCATTTCCTGCCGTACAAAGCTTCATACGGTGCCATACATGCTCTAAGAAGATCCTCCAATGATTGGATCATCCTTTCTGATTGACCATTGGTCTGCGGGTGATAAGCTGAACTCATGCTCAACTTAGTCCGCAAAGCTGATTGCAAACCATTCCAGAATTTGGAAGTGAAGCGTGGATCTCTATCAGAGATGATATTAGTGGGAATACCATGCAATCGGACAATCTCTTTAATGTACAACTCCGCCAATCTCTCCAAACTTCATGTTGATAGGCAGAAAGTGAGTTGTCTTGGTCAAACGGTCCACAATTACCCAAACAGCATCGTAACCCTTATGAGTCTTCGGAAATCCACTCACGAAGTCCATCGAAATGCTGCCCCATTTCCAAACCGGAATATCCAATGGTTGTAGTTCTCCACCAGGTCGCTTGTGTTCAATCTTCGCTTTCTGGCATGTCAAGCAACGGGAAACATACTCGGCTACCTCTTTCTTCATCCCTGACCACCAGAACATTTTCTTCAAATCTTGATACATCTTGGTAGTTCACGGGTGAATACTCAACTTGCTCCGGTGTGCTTCGTCCAAGATTGCCATCATCAAATCAGGGTCTCTTGGCACGCAAATTCTATTTTTGCACTTGAGTACCCCATCAGTCCCAATCTGAAATTCTGGGGCTTTT
>NC_032023.1:10188087-10192066 GCF_001865875.1 Lupinus angustifolius
ACAGATAAAGGAATCTCTTTAACGTTGCAGGTACCTTGAATGAGATCTTCGTTAGCCCCGATCTCTGCCCCGCTCGTTGTGAACACTCTGCCCTGAGCCCTGAGTCGTGCCGCCTGCACTGAGTTCACTGCTTTCCTTTTTAGCTTTGGGCATGAAGTCTTGTAGTGCCCTACCTCATTGCAATGAAAACAAGTCACACAGGCTCTTTATGCTATGCAAATGTTTTTGTTTTTGCTATAATTATGTCAAAATAGCTTATTTGCCTTAGTGAATGGATCTTGATCATTTGAGATTTAATAATGCTTACAATGCTTAATATTTGATTAAATCTTGTATGCCATTCTCACTTCTTATTAGCTATTTTTTTGTCCAATAAAGCGCATTTGTTCAATTTACCCATAAATGAAACAGGTTAATTTGTTAAAACCCAAATTAATTCATTAACATTGTTTTATGATTAACTAATATCTCTTCCTAGCTTTTTTGACCTGGGTTATCTTTTTGATAATGTCAAAAGGGGGAGAAAGGTTGTTTTGTTGCTTCTCAATTGTGCAGGTTGATCGTTATAACAGCTTCCGATAAATGTGCGCATTCCATCAACCTTGCCAACACAATCTTCAAGCTTATTCATCAAGCAATTGTTACTTTAAAATTGATGAACTTGATGTAGAGTTTGTCATCATCAAAAAGGGGGAGATTGAAAGTGTGCATGTCAAGAGGAACACTTTGGAAAGCTCTCCTTGAACGTCATGGTTTTGATGAGGACAACGTGTGCCTAAAAGTGCTTGAAGATAACCAACAATCCAACGTGCTTGAGTCTTTTATTTGGTACTAGGCTTAGACTAGTTTCTAGTTTAAGTTGAGTCGAAGGCTTAGGGCACCTAAAACATGTCTCATATGCATTTATCTTTAAATCATTTCATCCATGAGATATGTTCATTTGATAATATGTTCATGCATTACATAAATACATGTATATATGCATTCTAGGCATAAAACTAAGTGTCAAACATGTATTATCTAAGTGCATAACATATTTGATGTTTTCTATTTGAAAATACATATTTTATTTAGTGTTAATCGATTAACCATACCTTTAATCGATTAACCCAACTGCTGTGTAAAGTGGTTGCCACTGGAACACGTTTTTGTAATGCAGTTAATCGATTAAAGGTTTACGTTAATCGATTAACCTAACTGATTTTTAAGTTGTTAAAACTGAAAAACTGAAAAACAGAATCAGTTATGATTTTTAGTCCCGTTAATCGATTAAGAAGGTATTTAATCGATTATCTGGGGTTCTGGACTGATTCTTTATAAACTGCGTTTTCAGAATTAATCTCATAAGTTGCATGTTGCATTTATTAGAGAGTTAGAGCATTCTACGTGTTAATTGCTGCATCTATTTGTTAATTGCATTAGTGAGTTTAGAAATGAGAGATTCCTTGCTTTAGGATTGAGTGCATTTCATGTTATAATCTCTCATGTTTTCCCTCACATGTTCATGCATATTTTTGATGCGTTTTTCATGAATTTTATAATTCTGTAACTTCTGTTTTCATAACTAATACTTGTCATTTCACATGTGTTTGTGTTAAATGTGCATTAGAGTAAAGCCTTCATGTTGTATTTGAGCTTAGGTATAGCTTAATATTACTCTTGTAATTCTTGTGTAATTGTTGTGAAAGGGAATCTCTTGGTGTCGTATCACCAGTAGAGATTGTGTGTTTCTTCATAGCTTAGAGTGTAAGAAAAGGAAAGAACGAGAGATTCTTTGGCTGGGGCTACGCCGAAAGAAACGTTTTCTTTATCGGTAGGAAGGGAGTCAAACCATTGGATAGTTTCTTTGATTTCTTGTCATTTGCTAAGTGTTGTAATTGGATAATGTGTTTGTAAATTACATTGATTCGATTATAGTGAAGGAAATCTCCCAAGTCAGCCGGGAGGCCTGGATGTAGTTTGCAGTGGACAGCAAACGAACCAGGATAAAAATTCGATTTGCAGGATTTGTTTCTCTCTCTCTCTTTACTGTTTTTCAATCGATTTAATTTGTATATTTGATTCAACTAATACATTCTGTTCTTTTGTTGTATTGCAAGCTATTCTGATATACAAATTTGTAAGCTCTGTATTCGTTCTGTTATCGGTTATTTGTTTCGCATTTAATCGTTTCTGTAATTGCTTACTGGTTCTGTTTAATCGATTAATATTCCTGTGTTAATCGATTATACTGTTTCTATTAATCGATTAAAATAGTTTCTGTTTAAAATTGTTTTTGTGTTAATCGATTAAGACTGTGCTTATAATCGATTATCCTTTTCTCCTTAATCGATTAAATAGGGTTGATTCAGCATTAAGTGTTGATTTGCGAAAAGCGGTAATTCTAACCGCGACACCTATTCAACCCCCCCCCCTTCTAGGTGTATTGTAACCACTGATACCTAACAAGTGGTATCAGAGCTAGTACGAAGTGCTAGCTCAACCGCGTATTCGTGATCCTAAAGGGAAAAGGAATGGGTTCTTCAAATCCATTTGGTGGTGATGGGTCATCCATTAATCGACCACCAATATTCAGTGGTGAAGGGTATGCCTACTGGAAAGTGCGCATGCAAATTTTTATTGAAGCCATAGACTCGGATATTTGGGAATCCGTAGTCAACGGCCCTTACGTTCCACAGCATCTTGTGGACGATCAGCCTAAAGATAAACCGAAAAGTTTATGGACCGATGATGAGCGCAAGAAGGTCCAGCATAACCTGCGCGCCAAAAACATCATCACATCGGCCCTATCATATGATGAATTCTTTAGGGTCTCGCAGTGCCATAATGCGAAAGAAATGTGGGACACTTTACAAGTGACTCACGAAGGCACTAGCGAAGTCAAGCGCGCGAGACTGAACGCGCTGACCCACGAATATGAGTTGTTTCGCATGTTACCAAGCGAATCAATATGTGATATGCAAAAGCGATTCACTCATATTGTCAACCATTTAGTTGCTCTCGATAAATCATTTGCTAGAGGTGAACTAACTAATAAAGTTTTGCGTTGTCTTGACAGGAGATGGCAACCAAAGGTGACTGCAATTGTTGAGTCCAAAGATTTAGATTCTATGCCTTTAGCTACTTTATTTGGAAAACTTCAAGAGCATGAAATGGTCTTGATGAGGTATATTCTGACATCAATACAAATTCAGACTCATGCAAGGGCAATGATGAGGTATATTCTGACACCTCATCCACTTCGGATGATTCACCTCCTTATGATGTATTGTATGATGCTTATGTCGAGTTGCATGACGAACTAAAGAAGTTGGCTAGAATTAACATTGATAGGAAAAGAATAATCCTGATAAACGAACAAAAAATAAGCCAATTACAAAAAGAATTAGATGAATTAAAACTGGAAAATGAAACTTTAGATCTCATCTATTCTTGTAGCTCATGTAACTGCTCTGCTAGTAACTTATGTCAAAAACCTGTCTGTGAGACTTGCGAGACTTTGCAAGAGGACAATTTTAAACTAAATGAAAAACTCACACGTCTCACAAACAGTAAACTGCAATTAGATAACCTGCTTAATCAAACTAGAAATGTTGGTGATCGAACTGGTCTAGGTTATTCACGCACTGCTAAAAAGAAGCGACCATATAGAAAACCGGTAGCTCAAGCTAAAAACAAATATCATAAGCATTCTCCTACTTGTTTTTATTGTAACCACTGATACCTAACAAGTGGTAACCACTGATACCTAACAAGTTGTAACACATATGGTCATACTTATCATTCATGCTATATTAAAAAGTATGGTATACCTAGCGGAGTTTATGTATGGAAAAAGAAGGGAGATGATTCCCTAATCACCAACAGAAAAGGACCCAACATAAATTGGGTACCTGAGAAAAGTAAGTAGTCTATGTTGCAGGTATGTCTCCGAACACATGGACAATGGTACTTAGATAGTGGGTGTTCGAGACATATG
>NC_032023.1:10192166-10192739 GCF_001865875.1 Lupinus angustifolius
ATGAGGAAGAGGACGAGGATGACGACGAGGATGAGGATGAGGATGAGGATTAGGATGAGGAGGAGGAGGAGGAGGAGGAGGAGGAGGCTGATGATGATGAGGATGAGGATGAGGAGGAGGATTAGGACGAGGATGAGGATGAGGATGAGGATGGGAATTAGGAGGAGAATGAGAATGAGGACGAGGATGAGGATGAGGATGAGGAATAAGATTAGGATTAGGATTAGGGCTAGAACTAGAATTCGAATTTGGATAAGGATTTGGATGAGGATGAGCATGAAGGATGAGGATGAGGAGGAGAATGAGGATGAACATGACGGATGAAGATGAGAATGACGATGAGGATGAACATGAAGGATGAGGATGAGAATGAGGATGAGGATGAGGATTAGGATGAGGATAAGAATGAGGATGAGGATGAGGAATAGAATTAGGATTAGGCTTAAAACTAGAATAAGAATATGGATTAGGATTTGGATGAGGATGCGCATGAAGGATGAGGATGAGGATGAGGATGAGGATGAGGATGAGGATGAGGATGAGGATGAGGATGAGGATGAGGATGAGGATGAG
>NC_032023.1:10192839-10193221 GCF_001865875.1 Lupinus angustifolius
CTAATATCCGATTAGAATTTCGGATTTCGGCATTCCGAGTGAAAAATATTTAGAAAATAGGTATGTGTGTACTCAGAGTCTATATCGACTCGAAATGAAATTACGAAGCCAACGGTGCAATCGGAATTCGATTCTGAGCTACGGAACTCAAAAACCACTTTTGAGCCGTACTAGTGAGATTCGGCCTCGACAGCGGTCCGAAACTGACTGTCGCCGAAAATCATGAAAATTTACCACCAAATTGGAAATAGAATTACGAGACTAAAACTCAACTAGAGTTTCGTCTAATTCTTTATCGAAAATTCCCATAAATTCATTTTCGAAAATATAATTAATAACAATATTAATAAAATCTTATAATTCAAAATCGTAAAATTTGCGG
>NC_032023.1:10193321-10193988 GCF_001865875.1 Lupinus angustifolius
ACTAGTGGGTGTGGTTACAAGCAAATCATAAGGTAACGACACAACAGGTAAAGCTAAACGGTTGACAACATCAATAGCAATAAAGGAATGGGTCGCACCCGAATCAAACAGTACAGATAAAGGAATCACTTTAACGTTGTAGGTACCTTGAATGAGATCTTCGTTAGCCCCGATCTCTGCCTTGCTCATCGTGAACACTCTGCCCTGAGCCCTGGGTCGTGCCGCCTGCACTGAGTTCACTGCTTCCCTTTTTAGCTTCGGGCATGAAGACTTATAGTGCCCTACCTCATTGCAATGAAAACAAGTCACACAGACGTTACCAGCGTGCCTTCCCTTGCACTTGGGACACACTGGTGTCGTAGTCTAATTGTAGTTCCCGACCGACGAACTCATCCTGGTGTTGTTGTTGTTGTGGCTGTTGTTGTGGTTATTGTTGTTGTTGTTTCCTGGTCTGAAGCCTCTGTTGTTATAAGGCTGAAAGCTCCTCTGATGACTTCCTGAAGAAGACGTAGCAGACCTTTGGTTGCGGTTGAAGAGCCTTCCCCTTCCAAACCCCTGTCCACCACTCCTTTGTGGACTAACCAGTGTTGGAGGTGATACAACACTTCTCAGTGTTGCATTCCTCGCTTTGACGCTCTCTTCGTAGAGCCTGCACTTATTGACCAGA
>NC_032023.1:10194088-10237143 GCF_001865875.1 Lupinus angustifolius
TACACAAAGATTCGTATGATTTCATTATCATCCCCTTTAGTCATGACTTACAAAATATTTAAAGAAAACAAATATAAACTCAACTTCATGAATAACATACTAAGAGATCATGATTTTCTCATGGTCTATGTGGAGAAAAATGGAGAAGAGAAAAAGAGAAAGAATACATTAACTTTCTTTAGGAGAATTAGTGTAAAAATGAAAAGATGTGGTGAGGTATTTATAGGAGAGCATCACCCTCTCTCAAATCTGAAAATTAATGAGAGGCAATCTAGCTTTAGGCTAGCTTAGGTGATGTGTCTAATGATGGTGAAGTGAGGAGATTTGGTGAGTGATTTAGGGGATTATGGAAGCTTTGACTTTGCTTGTTTGACAAGCTATTGACTCATGATGTGATTAATACTCCGACTTGATTGATGTGACATGATTTCACAATTGAAGTCGTGCCCGAGTATAACCGGGTATCTTCGTCCGGAAATATACGATCTACCAATTTAAGTTTTTTTGCTCGAAACATCGAAACTTGAATTTCGAGGTGAAAAATACCTAGAGATGCGTTACGGACAAACTTGGTGTCTATTTTGACTAGGAATAATATTTCAAAGCCAGCGGCGAAATCGGAATTCGATTCCGATTTACAAAACTCAAAAACTGAGTGAAAACTCAATAATACTACCCGAAATCGTTTGAGAAACTTTTATTCTCCAAAAATCTTGAAAAAACATAGCAAACAATAATATTATAATACAAGACTTAAACTCAACTAAGGTTTAGCCTAAAACATTACTAATTAATTTCTATAATTAATTCATTAACAACTAATTACTTAATTAAACGTGCTCGGGAAAACATGGTGTTACATTTGACGTTTCAATTCAATGAAACAAATGATGAATTACACAAAATCCAATACATAATTTGATGTTTTTTTTAAAACGAAAACTAATGGCCCATGAGCCAGCACGTTCGACACAGTTCCTCTGCGAAATGGATGGGGTAACTAAATTACTAACCTGAAATAAATTTGGCCCAAACTAATCTGAATAGCCGATGATACACAATGGGTCGAGCCATCCCAACGCAGCAATGTTGTTATTTTCCTTTTGCTCATAATGTGTGATATATATAGTGGTGCCATGTTTGTTATGTACATAGATTATGTATTGATTTAATCTATCAAAAGTATAAAAAACATTAATGTCAAAGTATATATATTATAATAATAAATTTTATTATAAAAATATGTAATACATCTAACTTGAAATATTGTCGTGAAATGATAAAAATGAACTTCATCTCATTACACAATTGTTTTTGTAATTAACTTTAGCAAATATATTTATATTAAAGTTTCAATGCGAAAGCATTATATTTTTAAATATAAAAATTAATTTCAACAATATTCAAACAATAAACCTAAAATGAGAATGATTATAATAGGAAAAAAGTTATTGTTATACATATATATTAAGTTGACATTAGTCAATTTTTTATGGTTAGACATTTTTTTACACTTGACATAGGCTGCTACAGGCTGGTTTCAAGTTGTTGGCTGATGTTGCAACTTGTAACCAGCACGCGAGTGAGAGATGTAGGGTATATTCTACAAAACTAACGTGTAGCATGTGAGTTTATAGAATTTAGTTGTTAGCTTGTAGTTATGAAGATACTTATAATCTTGGAGATATAAATGAAACTCAAAGCTCATACATGTATGAATATTTTATTGAACTAAAGAGGTTTGACAAAACTAGTTATGGAATTAGTTGAAATCGATTACATCACTAAAAAGTAAATATGCTATTTATTTATTTACTATTTGTTTGATTTTGTAGTTAAATTATAATTACTAAATGAAATAATTAAATAGGTAGATAATTAAATAAAATTAGTAGTTTGGTAAAATTATTAGTAATTTAATAATTATTTATTTGACTATGTAAATAATTTAGTAAAATTATTAGTAAATATTTCTAATAATTATAATTTATAAATATATATGTAGTCATTTATAATTATTAGTATGTATTTTACTATAGTTTAATTAACCAATGTGATAAAATTTAAAAAGGTGGAATTGACAAATGAATTATTGGCTCTTATAGTTTTCTCAAAGATATTTCAAGTATATTTTTAAAAGTTGTTTTCAAACGTTACAAAAAATTTTAAATAACAAGCTTCATTCAGTTTTCATTTATCAAATGACCTAATATTTTATGGAGTCTGTCAAAAAGCTAGAAATTACATGAAAAGCTACACACTCGTGTTGTCAAGCAGTATCATGTTTTTTGGTTGGGTGTTTTGCCCTTTAGATAAAAAACAAAACACACTTCAAGAGTTTAACAACAACTATCATACAGTCAGCTAAATTCATCGAGTATTATAATGCTTCATCATAAATGTTGGACTAGATTACAACTAGGAAGCCTCCAACCACTGAGACGTTCGACTCCCCCTTAAGTTCACTATGTCCAACTATGTCCCAACCGAACAATCAGCTCTGATACTACTTGTTGGTGCAGTGGAAGTGATTATTACCCAGCATTGGTCACAAGCAATCAAATAAATAGCATAGAATAAATAGAAGAGAAGAACCAAAAGAATTTGGTAACATGGTTCGGCCAATTGTGCCTACGTCTCCGGGAGCGCTGAGCGGCTACCAAGATATTATTAGAGAATAAAGATTACAAACCCTAACACGCTCATGAACATTAACATTCTATTTTATTCTATTCTAATGCTAGGCAATTTGGGACTTCATATAATGTTTCAAACATCCTCAACAATCTCCACCTTGATTGAAATAGACGAATATCTCGCTCATTGAGAAATATACACAAGAATCTCCACCTTAGCGAATATCTGAATCCACCTTGCTCAATGCCCAATTCTCTATAACAATTCCTCCACATAAGAGTCTACTCCCCTACATCATAACCCTCTGAGTATTCTTGACGATGTTAACAAGAACCTAGCTCCCCAAACTTGTAGTGCAGCTTCCGTATTGCATCAATTGGAACACGCCGCTTAGCCACCTATTGCTAGGAAGTATTTCGATATATTGGAACCTCTACACAAAAGCTCACCAACAACCATCTTCTTCAATACCCAGTCAAACTGAACCTTGGAGCTTCCTTGGAGAGCCTCAACCGCTACCATCATTGTCTAGTTCGACAATCATAGTTCAAAAGAACTATCATAATCCACCATAAAGAGTATACCCACATCACACACCTTGCATCAATACTACCTAATGTCTCTGTCACATCCTTGCATCCAAGCCAATGTCCATGTCACACCATTACATCTCGACCAATGTTTGTGTTACACCTTGCATCAAAGCCAATGCTCATGTTACACTCTACATCAAAGTCGGTTAGCTAACAATTAATATCATTCACTATGACGTCCTAGACATGCCATTAAGATATTCTACTTCTCATCTCAAAGGAGAACATTCTCTCAACATTTAGAGAGATATTGTCAACACCTATCTCTAGGACAAGCTCAACACGTGAGTCTCTATCTCCACCTTGATCCTAACCTAGTACATGAATTTCTGGGGTTCTGGATCAACATATATCGCCCCCACCATAATTTCGCCATGTTTTCTTCTCTTTCAACTCATCTATTTTATCCTTGTGCAGTACCTTTGACACACATTGTCTAGCCATCACACCTTCATCATATTTAGTCATTATCTGTTGTCTGGGTTAAGAACCATCTATCAATTTGTTCTGATACCAATTCTTAGACCAGACTGTGACCGGAGAGCCTCCAACCACCGGGGAGTTCCATTGTTACCGGGGTATGGGAAGAGTGAGGAGCCACAACTAAGACAATACGTCTTCAACCAAAACTTTAAGGCATTAGTTCCATGGGTCTTTCTTTCTTATAAACTTTTACTCTGCCCCATATATCCAATGTCAGGTTTCACACTTGAATAAACCCAACAATAAATCCTATTTATTGATAAAACATTGATGCTTAAGTCTTTCATAATTATTTTGGTCATTGTTTTTCTTGGTTTTCCTCTTCCTCTAGGAATTAGATTAACATTTGATTTACTCTTCTTATGGAGGCTTGTATTAGACTCTTTCCGTATATGTTCGAACTACCTAAGTCGCGATTATATCATCATTTCAATAATATGAGCTACTCCAACTTTTACTTTATTGCATTCATTTATAAGCATATTTTGTCTAATGTGTCCTTTAATCAAACACAATATTATCATCTCTGCTACACGTACTCTATTCTTTTGGTGGCATTTTACAGCTCAACATCCAGTCTCATATAACATTGTATTTCTTATTTATTATTAATTATTTTGATTTTAAATTATTTATGTATTTAATCACTCCAACTTTTTAGTCATTTTTCAAATTTCATCTAGTTATAAAACTAGTTTTACGAAACAACTATAGTTTAATAATCAACCTATATAGTTATAAGCTTTCAACTACCTTCATAACTATAAGTTCATAGTTACAAGCTATAAGCTCGCAATTATAAACTAGTTTTGTCGAACAGATCTTAAGGAACTGTTCTTCAACACGAGTTTGTAGCTTTTCGGGTAGCTTATAATTTTTTTGGCTAAGTTAGTATAATACTATAGTCATTCGTTAAACAAAAATTGAAGGAAACTTGTAGCTTTTAAGTATTTCAAAACTACTTTTTAAAAAACTACTTCAAATAGAATTTAGAAAGTGAAAGTAGTTTTCAGTAACCTGCTCACCAATTTTACCCTTTAATTTTTTTTAAAAATACATTAATTACCCACAACTAAAAAACCTATTATTTTTGTAATGTACAAATTATTTTCACATTTAATTTTTTATGATATGTGAATTATTCTTTTATTGATTATTAGATGAATATATAAATTATTTTCATATTATATTCTTTAATGATGTATAATGTCAAGTGTAGAAAAATACTAAACTTATGTAACTTTGCATTTTTATAAAAATATATATTGTAAAGGCAAAAAATATACTAAAATAAAATAAATATAAATTGCATTCCATTTACAAATAAATATTAAAATAAAGGATGGAAGTTTTTATTGATGTATATTATTATTCCAGTTATTAATTATCTAGTGTTACCAAACAAAATATTATTTCCATATTAAATAAAAATTATATGTATTTTTTAGTTGTTTATTAAACCAGTTAGTTTTATCAAATAAATCTAGTTTAATAAGTTATCAACATAGATACAAACTTTGAGCTACCTTTATACCTATAAAGTATAAGTTCATACTTACAAACTAAATTGGCAGAAAAAACCTAAAGATCCAATAATTTCCTTGTTGGGTTTAAATAGTTGGAACATTGAAGTTTCATTACATGCTCACGTTCAGTGACGATGCTAAACTTTTTGAAAAATAATATATATAACACTTATAATTCTACAAACTTTAAATTCTTTTCTTTTGTAAACATGTTTCATGAAAAATAAATAATTATTATTGTTAAAATGGTAGGAGCCATATATGAATGAGAAAGAAAAAATGAACAAGAAAGAAGAAAGAAAAAGAATAGAGAATCAAAGCCTTCATTGAAATGTAACATTTCTCATTATTATCATTGAATTGAATGAATAAGAAGTGAGTCAATATGACTTATTTATACAAGAGAAAAGAAGAAAATAAAGTTTGTAAAGCGAGTAACTAACACAAACTTAACTATCTAATTCCTAACTTCCTAGCCAACTATCATCTTCCAAAAATATCCTCTAATATATCGTTAATATCCCCCCTCAAGTTGGTGAGTGAAAATTTTCACTCTCCAGCTTGGAATTGATTTGAAGTAATAATAACGCTTAACCACCCATAGCAAAAGTTATATCATCAAACGCTTAACCATCCATAGCAGAAGTTATATCTTTGCTTAACCACTATGGACAACTACCCATCCAATGTTTAACCATCCATGATAGAAGTTATATGTGAGCTTAACCATCATGGACAGAAGCGAACCAACCATCGATGATGAAAGAGAGAACAGATCAGAATCATGATCTTAATGAGATACTTCAATGATGAGTAAGAAACGGGGGTAAATGATGAAGAATAAGAAAAGGATGTAATCTTGTATACGATAAAATGGTCATGGTACTCCATTATTGAAGGGCTTAAGGATATCGAGTAACTAGCTTATGTACATGAAAATAATTCTAATATGACTTGATGTAAGTAAACTTGGTAGAGTTGAGAATGCATGCCATGATGAGGTTCTTGCATGGTTATGTCATGAATATTTATTCTTCTTTTTTTTCTTGAGATGAAGAACATCAACCCAATTATGCATTGAACCATCAACACCTTTCTTTATGTATGGAACCATCAGCACGTTGAACCTCTTTCAACGAAAAAGATGAAATCAGAATCAACCGCAACATCAAGATCAAGCATCACAAAGAGAAGAAATGACAAGAAATCTGCACTGAGCAAATTCTACACTAAGAAGAGATGAAGTTGTAGAATAAAACACTAATTCTAGGATTTGTTTGGATGAAATTTGGAGGAATGTGATGGAGAAGAATCTACTTTTCTCTCTTGCAGCTTCTTGCATGTTGAAGACTTTGACATATCTTCAATAACTTCTTGCATGTTGAAAACAAGAACAATCAAAGAAGGTAGAAAACATAAGCGGAAGCACATAATTATTTCTCTGATACCATGTTAAAATGGTAGGAGCCATGCATGAATGAGAAAGAAAATATGAACAAGAAAGAAGGAAGAAAACGAGAAAAAAAATAGATAATCAAAGCCTTAAATGTAACATTTCTCATTATTATCTTTGAATTGAATGAAGAAGAAGTGAGTCAATATGACTTATTTATACAAGAGAACAGAGGTAAAGAAAGCTTGTAAAATAAGTAACTAACACAAACCTAACTTGCTAATTCCTAACTTCCTAACCAACTATCATCTTCCAAAAATAACCTCCAATATATCCCTCAAGCTGCTGAGTGAACATTTTTAACTCTGAGCTTGGAATGGATTTGGAAGATGATAGTTGGTTAGCAAGTTAGGAATTAGCAAATTAGGTTTGTGTTAGTTAATTACTTTACAAGCTTTCTTTTCCTTTTTTCTTATATAAATAAGACATATTGACTCACTTCTTATTCGTCAATTCAAAATTCCAATAATGAAAATTTCTCCTTTTCTATGGAGCTTGAATCTTTGCACTTCTTGTTTCTATCTTGAGTTCTTCCTTTTTCAAGTATGGAAAGCCATGTTTTAACAATTATCATGTTGAATTATTTTACAATATTGTTGATATGCAATTTAAGGAACTTTATGATTATTTCTCCAAGGTAAATACTCACAATTTCTTTGTATGTCTTGTTTGAGTCTAACTGATTTTTTCTCTAATTTTGATATTATAAAACTAATTGAATTTGCAAAACTTTATCCACATGAGTATTGTTCAACTGATATGGTAATGTTTGATAATCAACTTGAGACTTATATCATTGATATGCATAACAATGTTAAATTTGCTTCTTTGAAAGGAATCGATAATCTTTCATATAAGTTGATTGAAAGTGAAATATACATTGTTTACCCATTAGTTTATCTTCTTTTGAAGTTAGGAATACAATTGTAGAAAGATTTTTCCAACTATGAAAATTGTGAAATCGAATTGGAAGTGCATATTGATGAATGAAACTACGATGACTTATATTTAGCAAGAAGTATTTAACAATATTGACGATAAATTAATTATACAATGATTTTAAAATATGTAATAATCACAAAAAGATTAATTATGAAATATGTAATTTATTTAATTAAATATTATAATTTTAATATTAATATTTTATCATAATGATATTTATTATTTTAATTTTTAACTTACGTTACACACTTTGTTCTTAAGTCCTAGATAAGTTATTGCTCCCATTGACTTGTCCTGTACATTTTCTCACTTATTGTATTGTAAGCCAAAAAAGGCCTGTACTTCTTTGATAACTTGAAATGTAACAAGACCTCTTTTTTCCTAGTATAACTATTGTGTACAATTATCTCAATTGAGTAGTGCTTTATGATAATGACCCAACATGATGATACAGGTTTGGCCCCATATAATAAGAACTCAAATATAAAGACGGGGGTATATGGGGGACCATAGATTGTTAATTTTGTAATGGGGCTTTTGAATCAGTGCCATTGCATGATGGTGTATCAACCCTTATTTGTTGCATATTAATTGGCCTTTTTTCTGCAGTGAAACTGATTTTTTAAAGGAGGTTCAAGTGCAATAGATTTTGGGGAATACGTTCAGTTTAGGAAAGTGGGTCTAATATAGTGTCTATATTAAAGGGGTGTGTCTTCTTATCCTTGTGAGAACATCCCTTTCATGGAATGGCCTAGCTACTTTCTTCATGTATTGATGTGGTTTCTCTTTACATTTTTTTGGTTCATATCCATATCATGTGAATTTGTTAATGATTTTTGAACTTGGTTCATTGAACTTTTGGACTGGAATGCTTGATAATTTTAATACGACATAGCAGGACCATTTGCTTTTAAGTTTTTTATGGTACTACCAAGAGTATCTCTTTACCCTATAACTAAGGAACTATTCGTTTTTGGGATGTGTGATTGTATCTCCAACAAGTGTCCTCACATAAATCAAATCATTGACTTTTTGGTCATCCTGTAGTATCTAGCATGACCTTATGTTGGTTATATAACAAACAAAAGTGTAGAGAGGAAATATGTGATGTAGAATACTTAATCTTATTCATCAATAAGACACATGATTTATATACCATGGAAAAGAAAACTGATGCAGAAAAATAAATTCCTACATGAATAACATAATGAGTCACATAAGTGCTCTAATGATTATTGCCTAATGAATACTCCTCCTTATTTCTTAATGAATAGTCCTAACAGATTCTAAGTCATATTAATCAACACTCCTCCTTAACTCTAGAGCTGTAAATTTCAAACTTTTGTCATATACTTATTCTCAGAACTGTCAAGATTGAACTTGGTTATGTAAGTCAATTTGACTCTCATACCCTTCTTGTCTTTAGGCATCTCTATCAACTCACATGTCTCGTTTTTTCAATCACCATGAGCTCCTCTTTCATTACATCTATCAATTTTTGGTCAGTTGCAGCTTCTTCATATCCTGCAACATCTGATGATGTATTCATAGTGACTTTTTTTGCAGAAAAAGAAGTCTTGTTTGTTTCGCATATCGGTAGGCACTGTGTATGAGACTTTGTTTCTGTGGCTTCCTTGTGTACTGCTACTTGCTCATCTTTAATCAAATTCAAGACAAAGCTTTTGCCTTTCATTTGAACTTTGAACACCTCTTTGCCTTCTGAATCTTTAATCATGCGGTTTTTGTCTTCAAACAAAACCTTATAGCATTTCTCCATCAACTGAGGAACACATAACAAATTTTGATTAATTTTAGGTACATATAAGACATCATGAATTAATTTCAAACATGCGTAACTTTTAATTTCAACTGTTCCATTGCATTTTGTGTCAATATATGCCTCATTTCCAATTCTGACTTTGGAAATAACTGTTTTATCAAGCTCTTTGAAGAACTCTCAATCATAAGTCATGTGGTTTGTACAACCACTATCAATGAGCCAACTTTCTGTAGAACTGTTAGCGTCAAAATATGATACAACGCACAGTTGCTCTTCTTCTGGCTAATCATCAGCAACCTTAACTTCTCCTTGTTGTTGTTGAAACTTGCATATTTTTTCCATGTGCCCTAACTGGCCACACTTATAACATCCTGCATCATGCCTCCACCAACATTTGGTTTGTGGATGAATAGTTTTTTTTTTTTTTTTGCAGTAGGAATAAGATGGATAGACTTCATTGTTGCTACTTCGGTTATTGTATTTATTGTTTGCAGAACTTGCAGTTTTGTAGTTGTTATTTTGCCTCATTCTTTTGTCATTCCAACCATTGTTGTTTTGTAATTTGGTTTAGAAAGCACTCTCCATTGATCCTTCTTGCCTCATAAGCCTATTTTGTTCTTGTATCTGTAATGCGTTTAACACTTCTGTCAATGTGATGCTTGACATATCCTTAGACATTTCCAGATATGAAATTGAAGCTTCATATTTTTTGGAAGTGTAACTAGAATGTTTTGAACTATTCTAGAATCGGAAAATTCAGTACCAAGAAGTCTTACATTGTTGGCAATGGCTAGAAGTTTATTAGAGTACTCCTTGATTATTTCTGGATCTCTCATCCTTTGCATTTCAAATTCTCGGATCAAATTCATCACTTGCATCCCTTTGACCCTTTCATCTCCATCATATTCTTGCTTCAAAAAATTCAAGATTTCACAGGTTGTTTTTCGTGTTATTATTCTTTTAAAAATGATGGGTGAAACAACTACATATAGACATGCTCTTGCTTTGGACTTTCTTTGCTTCATCTGCTTCTCATTTTTAATTTGTGCAACAGTTGGATTGTGTGGAAGAGTTGGAATAACATAATCTTTTTCAATTCCCACATATCATTAGCATCCAAGAAAGCTTTCATTCTAACAACTCGTACATGATAATTCTTTTCAGTAAACACCGGATGTGAAAATGTAGCAGACACCAGTTCTGAATTCATTTTGACAATAGAAGGTAATAGAGAAAGTGTTTTGGTTGTATTTGGTTTTGGTTGTGTTTGGTTTTGGTTGTGTTTGGTTTTGGTTTGTATTTGTATTTTTCTCACGGATCCCTCAAGATATAGCTCTAGATACCAATTTGTTGGTTATGTAGCAAGCAAAAGTGCAGAGAGGAAATATGCAATGTAGAAGACTTAATCTTATTCATCAATAAGACACGTGATTTATACATCATGGAAAAGAAAACTGATGCAGAAAAATAAATTCTCATATAAGTAGCATAATGAGTCACATAAGTGCTCTAACATTGTAGGTCAAATATTCCTATCACTCATATTGGCTCTTTATTTCCTAATGAATACTCCTTATTGCCTAATGAATACTCCTTATTGCCTAATGAATAGTCCTCATTATTGTCTAATGAATAGTCATCCTTATTACAATCAACACCTTATACCACCAACTTCTTGTTGGTATTTGCTTTCAAGTTTAATCCGAACAAAAGAATAAAGGAAGTTATACTAATAAAAAAAATCTTTAAAAAAGAATGTGGAATTTTTGTTTCCAAAATCCAACCTTATATATTCTCCTCTCAAAAAGAGATAGGTGTTGGAAGTTTCCTTCCAAATTGCAAAGAGGACCATGTTTTTCTTATTACACTTGAGAGCATATAAGGTAAAATAGAGAAATGATATGAGAGTGAAAATCAGAAAATTAAGTATATGAATTCAGTTGGCGGCGAGCAAGTAAAAAAGTTCAAGACTAACAAACCTATCACATAAATTTAATTACTACGTACATATTATATGAGCCAAACTTATGTATAACTATATAGTATATCTAATTTAAACATATCTGTAGCTAATATTGCCAAACACATATCTCTATTTCTTAAGATGTGTTCGTCGTTGTTTCATTGAATAAAAATATCAACTATTATATCTATGATGAATTTTTAAACACTCTTTATTTCTTTATACTTGTCTTTTTTCCCTCTACATTGTCATCTCCTATTTGGATTCTTTCCCTAAAGAAAAAAAAAATTTATTTGGTTAGATAGATATTATTCCTATAATTTTATTTATGGAACACATGACAGATATAGATGAATAAATAAAAATAACCATCAACAAGTAATTTGAGGATATTGTTTAATTATCAATAAAAATATTAAAAAGACAATTCTAAGTTTTTTATATATTGAATATACCACTTTCCATTGCACACATATTCCTTATTATAAGCAATTTTTTATTGAATGAGCATAAAGGGTGCTAAACCCATATACACCATAGTTAAACAATTATAAATGATAGTCCCTTCGAAATAAGCAATACCATATATACACCATTCCTTTATATGCATAAAATCATATTTAGCATTTGAAAAAGCAGCCACAATGGTGACACAGTAATTATTTGAGTAAATTACACTGATACCCCTGAGTTTTAGTGAAATTATACAAACTACCCTGCACTTTTCTACACCTACACAAACCTCTCATAGTTTTTATATTTTCATTACACTGACCACTCCTGCATAAGAAATAAGTGTAATATTTTAAACAAAAAATATGATAAATGCAATTAAGTTAAATAAAACATGATATATTGTGTAGGCAAGTCTAAATAATATACAAATGAATGTATCTTTATTATTTTTGGTTACAAAATGCATCAACAATTCTAAAGAAATATTGTTTAAATCGCTCTTATAATATAGTGTAACGAACCAAAAATAATAAAGATACATTCATTTGTATATTATTTAGACTTGCCTACACAATATATCATGTTTTGTTTAACTTAATTGCGTTTATCACATTTTTTGTTTAAAAATTACACTTATTTCTTTTGCAGGGGTGATGAGTGTAACGAAAGAATAAAAATTAGGGGAGGTTTGTATAGATGTAAAAAAATGAGGGGTAGTTTGTGTAATTTTACTAAAACTCAGGAGGTGTCAGTGTAATTTACACTAATTATTTTCCCATTTTATATTTTTTAATTTGTTTTAAGTTTTTTTGTCTAAGTCTCTAAATTAAAATAACAACACTTAAACCTTGTGAATTTAGGACAATCTTGGCATTATTGTCAATCTTATGAACTTAGCACAACTGTCATATAATAATTTCTTAACGTTACTTATTAACTGTTTGAACACTTCAGAATAATCTTCAAGATTATGTTTGACTATATTTGTCATCTCTTCAAAATGATCACCTATTACTTAATATGTGTAACTCTAATTGATTATGTGACGCCCGCATTAAAGGAACTTTTAACTCGTCTTATATAATAACATGACATATAATTACATTAGGGTTTTCGATACATTCGGTCGTAAATTTAATAAATGATTTCACTTTATTATCATATTCCTTCATCAATCAATTGACATACATCCATTTTTTATCAATACTTTTCAAACCAAAGGCACATTGATCAATGAAGAAAAACTCGTATTAATCTATAAGAAAGAAAACATTAATAGATAACTTCTGAGAATATTATGAATGTATGAGCCTACCTCAACACGAATTGGCAAAAAAATAGAGTGACCTTCCCACATTTTAAGAATAAAAAATTTGTAGCGAAAGGAACCAAATCATGCACCAACTTAATACTACTAGGTCTAAGTGCTTTAGTTGTATCATGAATGTTAACACTTTCTCCGGCACTCATTATATATTATTATATAAAGTCTCATATTGCCTAGTATTAGAATAAAGTAGAATATCAATTTTATATATTGGACTCAAATCCCTTGTTGTAATGTGTACCAGATATAAGCACCAAATAGAAACACCTCATGGACAGGTGGGTCCATGAGTGTGCTAGGGTTTGTAATCCTTATTCCTAATAATATCTTGGTAGTCGTTCAGCACTCCCGGAGACGTAGGCACAATTACCCGAACCTTGTTACCAAATTCTCTTGTTTCTACTCTTCTATTTATTATATGTACTTTATTTGATTGCTTGTAGTCAACGCTGCACAATGATCGCTTCCACTGCACCATCAATTTGTATCGGAGCCAATTGGTAGATGGCTCTTAACCTAGACAGTAGAAAATGGCTAAAGAGGATGAAGACATGATGACTAGACAATGTGTGTCAAATGTACTACGCAAGGATAAATTAGATGAGTTGAAGAAGAAGAAACGTTGTGGAACTATGGTGGGGACGATATATGTTGATCTAGAATCCCAGATATTCATGTACTGGATTAGGATCAAGGTGGAGATAAGGACTCATGTATTGAGTTTGGTCCAGAAACACGTGCCGATAATATCTCTCTAGATGTTGAGAGAATGATCTCATTTGAGATGAGAAGTGGAATATCCTAATGTCCTGTCTATAGGGGTGGCAATACGGGCCAGCCCGGCCCGGCCCGACCTGGCCCGCCTTTGGCCCGTCAGAATATGGGCTGACCCAACCCGACCCTTATTGTTAAAAGGGCTCAAAATGCCAGCCCGACCCATATTTCACAGGGCTGACAGGCTGGTGGGCTGGCCCGTTAAAACACACATTAAAGCATTTAGATAAAATTAAATAATTCAAACAATTTATAAATATCTTTTAAAACAAAAAATCACAAACAAAAGACACAATCTCATAATAACATATTGTATTAGTACAGAACTTGTAAATTCTAAACAATAAAACCACCATAGTCTTAAACTTTTAGACTCCTAGTTCACAATAGAGCTTATAGAGCTTATAACTCCTAAGTTTTAAAAAGTGTATAAGAATCAAAACTATTATATTATAAATCAATCATAATAAAGTATATATATATTACTCAATTTAATTTGAATTCGACTACATTAAAAATATAAATTGAAACCCAGTCGAATTCAATTAATTTTCCAAAAAGAATCAAAATCAGTAGTTCTATTTGAGTTTCCAATTTTCCATTTCAATTAATTAAATATTTAAATTTGATTCAAACACCCCTAATTGTCAATGAAACTCCACCTTTATATGATAACAAGTAAAATAGTTGGATTAGAGTAAAGATAATAGATAAGTACATAATGAGATATTAAATGTTCATTTTACAAAGAGAAAGAAGAATTATATGCTTAAGGATTCAAACATAAGTTAAAATTGTAAAAGTTTAATCTTAATTACAATGAGCAACATGATAGGCAAATGAACTTTAATCTTAATTTTGGCCCACCGGGCCAGCCCGACCCGACCCTTCATGGCCCGTCTAAAAAACGGACTTCCAAAACGGGTTGAATACGGGCTTTTGGGCTAAAGCCCCTAGCCCGGCCCGCTAAAAACACCTATCCGAACGGGCTGGCCCGTCGGGCCAAGCCCATTTTGCCATCCCTGGCTGTCTGGGATGTCATAGTGAATGATATTAATTGTTAGCAGATCCACAAAAGCACAAGGGCGATGGCTGACTTTGATGTAGAGTGTAACATGGACGTTGACTTTGATGCAAATTGTAACACAAGCATTGGTAGAGATGCATGGTGTAACATGGGCACTGGCTTGGATGCAAGGATGTGACATAGACATTAGTTAGCATTGACGCAAGGTGTATGTTATGGATATACTCCTTATGATGGAGTATGATAGTTCTTTTGAACTAGGATTGTCGGAGTAGCCAATGGTAGTACCGGTTGAGGCTTTCCAAGGAAGCTCCAAGGTTCAGTTTGACTGAGTATTAAAGAGGACGATTGTTGGAACATGGTTTGTTGAAAATCATTAGTGTGAACTTTTGGGTGTGAAATCTAAAAAACTCCAAAGTCTCACATTGGAGAGATGAGGAACATGGAAAAAATCTCATGTAATAAATAGAGGTTTTCTCCCCTCATTATCACTTGCCCCAAGTTGAATGCGCTTTCATTCAACTTTTTCTTTCTCCCTCATATTTTCTGCCGATGCATTTCAGGCAAACTTCTCCCCCTTTCTTTCCGTGGTAATAAGAATTGGCACTGGTAGCCATATTGTGGGAATTTCGAGAAATGACACTGGTAGTCAATATTGAGGGAAAAGAATTGGTACAGGTAGCCATATTATGAGCGTTTCAAGAACTGACACTAGTAGTCAGTATTATGGGAAGAGAATTGGCACGGGTAGTCATATTGTGGATATTTCGAGAATTGGTACTATTAGCCATATTGTGGGAATTTCGAGAATTGGCACTAGTAGCCATATTGTGGTGGGTGTATTCGAGATTGGTGCTTACAGTGCAGTAAGAATTTGATAACAAAGATATGGGTTATTTTATCCTGAGGATGGCGTGGTTGATAGTCTGCTTACACATTTTTGGCAATGCCACGAAATGTCTTAAAGAGAGCGACTTGGTCGTGACTCAGGCAGTAACGATTATTTCGTGCCATTTAGAATTGTTGCAAGCTACAGTAACAACAATTTTAAGACGTTTCTACTGCAATGACCTTCATAGATAATATTATTGGACTGAAAAGCTATGACCTGAACAAACCATTTCGGTATGATGGGACAAATTTCAAACGTTAGCAACATAAGATGAAAATTTTCCTCACTATGAGAAAAGTTACACACGTTTTGAAAATTAATGTCCTAATGCTGCTGCAGAAAGCTGGAAAAAAATAGGAAAAGGATAAACTAGTTATTAATATAGCTTTATATGATGAAAATGATTACATATGTAATAATTCCATTCTAAATAAGTTGTGAGATGGTCTCTATGATTATTACAGCCCATATAAGTCTACCAAATTAATTTGGTATGCACTTGAGAAAGAAAGAAATATGATACTAAGGAAGGTGGAAAGAAACAATGATTTTAGCCACTACCCCAAGAATCATATGACTTATAATAAATCAGTAGTGTCTCAATCATATGAGATACATAGAATTTCTCATGAAATCATTTCTGATGGTATGGCTCTAGAGAGTTAAACTCACAGAGCCTATGAATGTATATTCATTGGGTTTGGTGTAAACAACAAGACGTACATGTTTTATGACCTTAACACAAAAGTGGTCATTGAGTCTAACGATGTTGAGTTCAATGAAGAGAAATTCCTTTTTAAATTGAGGAATAGTACGAGCACATCAACTAGTCACATACTTGTGATTATAAATAGTGATAAAAATGAAAGGTTTGAAATAGAACCTAAAAAAAGTAAGAGAGCAATAATTGCTAGAGAGTATAGACATGATTATATTGTCTATATATTGGAGGAGAATTCATCAACTTTCCAAAAATTTTTGACTTCTTTGGATGCTAATTTGTGGCAAGAAGCCATAAATGATGAGATGGACTATCTAGAGTCTAACAAGAAACAGACTGTGTTAGCTCAATCCACTATGGAAGTTGAGATGGTAACATTAGCAACAACTAATGAAGAAGCAAGTTAGCTGAGAAGCTTGCTTACGGAGATTCCCCTATGGGGAAAATGATGTCAATTGTGTTGATCCTTTGTGATAGTATCGCGACAATTGCAAAAAATTGAGAACCGTTTTCATAAAAGTAAGAAATGACAAATATATTGTAAGCACAACATCATTAGAAAGTTACTCTCTACAGAAGCTGTTAGAGTGGATCATGTACGCACTGAGAATAACTTAGAAAATCCTTTGAAGAAAGGACTAGCTAGAGAGAAAGTGCACAATACTTCTAAGAGTATGGGATTATTTCCCTTAGAACGAGGATCACTCATGATGGTAAGACTAGAGATCCCAAGAAATAGGTTCAATGGGTAATAACAAGTTGTGAAGTGATATGAGAATGAACATGCTATAAAATTATGAGAAACATGATTCCTGTAGCATATGTAAGGATGAGTTAAACTCTTAATGTGTTTTATACTCCAATTGGAGTGGAGTACCTAGGTTACAGGAGTACTCTTGATAGACTCATTTATGTGAATGTGGAAGTGTGGCCACTTTCTATAAAATTTTGGGCATAAATTTCTAGAGCGTTCACTATACTGCGATAGATGTGCATGGCATTTAACGCACGAGCTTTATAGAATACACCTTTGAAAAGGTTATGTATGGTTTGATGTCGGAGATAGAGTTCAAGACTATGAGTCACTCTAGTAAAATCTGGTTCTTATTCACTATGCAAAGGTTCAAGTCGCATGACACCTTTGTTTATGCACAATCTTATTGAGACAACAAATATTCTCGGAAATCGTTTTTTAATTTCAAGTGGGGAATTATTGGAACATGGTTTGTTGAAAACCATTAGTGTGAACTTTTGGGTGTGAAATCTAAAAAACTCTCAAGTCTCACATTGGAGAGATGGGGAACATGGAAAAAATCTCATGTTATAAATAGAGGTCTTCTCCCCTCATTATAACTTGCCCCAAGTTGAATGCGCTTTCTCCCTCATATTTTCTGCCAATGCATTTCCGGCAAACTTCTCCCCCTTTCTTTCCGTGGTAATAAGAATTGACATTGGTAGCCATATTGTGGGAATTTCGATAACTGACACTAGTAGTCAATATTGAGGGAAAAGAATTGGCACATGTAGCCATATTGTGGGCATTTCGAGAACTGACACTAGTCAGTATTGTGGGAAGAGAATTGGTATGGGTAGTCATATTGTGGATATTTCGAGAATTGCACTGTTAGCCATATTCTTGGAATTTCGAGAATTGGCACTAGTAGCCATATTGTGGTGGGTGTATTCGAGATTGGTTCTTACAGTGCAGTAAGAATTCGATAACAGAGATTCAAGTTGTTTTATCCTGGGGATGGCGTGGTTGATAGTCTGCTTGCACATTTTTTGTAGTGCCATGAAACGTCTTAAAGAGAGCGACATGGTCGTGACTCAGCTTGTAACGATTATTTCGTGCCATTTAGAATTGTGGCAAGCTACGGTAACAAAAACGATTGTTGGTGAACTTTTGTGTAAAAGTTCCAATATATCGAAAGACTTCCTAGCAATAGGTAGTTAGGCGGTGTGTTCCATTTGATGGCGGTATGAGAAGTTGCACTACAAGTTCGGAGAGCTAGGCTCTTGGTAACATCATCAAGGATACTTAGAAGGTTTATGTTGTAGGGGAGCAGACTCTTATGTGGGGGAGGTTTTAAAGAGAATTAGGCATTGAGCAAGATGTAGTCATATATTCGCTAAGGTGGAGATTTTTGTGTAGATTTCCAAAGGAGCGGGATATTCGTCTATTTCAATCAAGGTAGAGATTGTTAGGAATGTTTGAAATATGTTATTGTATGAAGTCTCATATTGCCTAATATTAGAATAGAATAGAGTATTAATGTTATATATATTGGACTCAAGCTTCATGTTGTAATATGCACCAAATATAAACATCAAATAGAAACATCCCATGGGCAGGTGGTCTCATGGGTGTGCTAGGGTTTATAATTCTTATTCTCTAATAATAACTTAGTAGTTGCTTAGTGCTCTCGAAGACGTAGGCATAATTGGCCGAACCCTGATACCAAATTCTCTTATTTCTTCTTTTTTATTTATTTTATGTACTTTATTTGATTGATTGTGACCAATGTTACGTGACAATCTTCCACTGCACCAATATTAGCTAGCTCTAAGTGCTTCAGTTGTATCATGAATTTTTTAATCAAGTGTATAAGTATTGGAGGACAAACTTCTTGTTATTGATTTGAATTGCATATACTTAACTTAGTTATAGGCTTCACAATGCAAAATGATTAAGAACACACAGAATATAAATTATACCAAAACATAATCCATATTTTGCATTGAGCACAAATAATACCTTAACTCGTCTATTTTGGATTGATTTCATAATACCAAAACATAATCACAACATATAGAGATACATCAGCAGCCAAAACACCATGCAATAAAAATGAAAAACTAACCAAAAAAGGAGAAAAAAATTACTGAATATTTACGTATATTAAAGTGTGTTTCGCGACGAGTGTTTATTTTATCCTTTCTTAATTCTTCATTGAATGAATTCTTCCTTTTGTATTAGTGTGGGAATGAGTGTGTTTTTGCGTAGGTGTGCCTTTCTTCACTGAATGAATGTTGTCTGAAGTCTAAGAGTGTGCTTAAGGGAAGAGTGCGTTTGAGAGGATGAGTGTGTGAGAAGGCCAACTTTGTGTCTAAATGAATGAGTGTACAAAAAGGGGAGATGGGATACTCTGCTGTACTCAAGAGAAAAATACTTTTTTAAACCTAATTTAAAGGATCAAAAATTTATTACAAATACAAATAAAATAATATAACTGACTCGCAATAGGGAATAGAAGGGAGGTTTTTGTTTAATTATTCAATAAAATTAATAGCATTTACTACAAAAAGTTTTGTTAGAGGTATTAATCAGTGTTGTGATAACCGGATCGTACTGGACGGTCCGACCAGTTTGACTGCTGATCGAACTTGAAAACGGTTTTCTTTACCATTTTAACTGAATGATGGTTAGACTGCTTTAAACCGGAAAATTTTTTGTCCGACCGTGTTAAACCCGGTTAAAGCGGATTAAACCAGGAAGTAACCGAACGGTTCACTTTAAAATAAAAAAATGGAACATTACTTTGATATTTTATTTTACTCCCGTCCAAAAAAAAGATGATTATATGTTACTTCAATGTATTGTACATGATTATTAGTTATATAATAGTTTACATTTGTATATAATTATATATTTATAGATAAAAATTACTAATTATGTATAAAATCACCCAATCGGATCAAACAGTTTGACCGTTTAAACCTAATACGAGATCTCTTCCGATTTGACGTCCAGCTCAGGTTTCACAACATTGGTATAAATAGTGTTTGTTAAAAAAATGACGTTAAATGTGGACAAATCAACAATGTTTCTGTAAAAAAACTGTGGTTGATTGATGTATTTAATAATAAAATAAAATATAAAAACTAATAATAGGAACATATATATGCATAGAAATATATAAAAGATTTAGAATATTTAGTAGCTTAAATATTAATAGTAGAATTTATGAACCTTTTTTGCATTCATCACACTCGGAGATAAAACTTAGTAGGACTATTTTACCTAATTACAATATACTACATGATATATTATTCACGAGCTCCTCCTAGCCATGTTTTATTTTCTTTTTATACATTAAATTCAAAAATAAATGTTATTGTAATTTTTTGTGATTATACATACTATAAACTATTCTTGGATCCACACTCAATACGTGAACTTCTTGGATCTTCATCCTTACCCATTGATTCATCCATACATAATGATTTTGGAACCACTCAAGCTTGACACAAAAGTACATGCAAGCTGCCCCATGCCATACCTTTTTGTCTCTACCTCAAGAATACATCACTTGGAAGAGTCATTAATTAAGGAATAGTGTCAATAATTCAATATAGTTCATACAAAAATATCATTTATCCAAATAAGATATGGGTCTTGAACAAGTGGCATTTTTTGTGTTTTTGATTTGCAAAGACAGCCTGTCAAGGCATGGTAAGCAACCAAACCAAGTTCCAAGGACATGTATCCTTACCAATATTCAAGACAAGGATCAGTTATCTTAAACAGTATCTTGAATCATGTCCCAGATCAATAAAAACATGTAATGTTAATTAAAAATTAAATATTTATTATTTTTTCTTCTTTTGCTTTAATATTATTAGTATATGATATAATTTGAGACATAATTAGTATCTAGCCATGCAATTCAACTAAGCTTTCTCCTCTCTACTTGAGAAAGAATAAGTTAATTCTCAATATGCCAAATACCTCCAATTACAATTGGCTGATTGCAAAACAACACACACTTTAGAAACCACCAGTCCTCAAGTGTCATTTTCTTCCTAAACTAAGAAAGAGATGCGAGAATCTAAAATTTATTATAAAAAAATTAATATTTTGGTATTTTAATTTTTAACCTTTAGATCAATAAGATTATCTTGTGATGTGCATTTATTTTTTCCAGTGATGTAAAGCGAGGTTAGGAATGATTATACATTTTTCCTTGAGAAATGTAATTTGTTTTAATTACCTACACCATAGAAGTGTTAACTTTATTTGCTACTGCAGTAGGGACTTATTTTTTTATAGATATGTGATTTTTTTGTCATCATAGATATGTGATTTCGCCTCTTATAAAATGTTTTCATATATTAAATGAGGGGTGAGCATGATTAGGATTGATACGGGTAGAGGCTTGTTTTTACCCGGTCCTAAATGTTAGTCGGCTCATTTTTTGAACTCAGACTCGACCCTAGATTCGAAGATAATCTAACCCTAAATGACAACTCGGATAGCCTTTAAACCTGGATTCTGCCTTAACCTAATTAAATATAAGCATATTAATTTTAGAGAAAGTCTTATTATTATTACTTATTATTATGGAAACGTACTTTGACATATAAAATGATATATATACATATTGTTAATATGTATATATCATGAAAAAATTAGAGAATCAATTATGCTTTCGACCAAAGATGTATGACTATTTTGTACATAATTGAATAGAAACATATACAAATATGATGAATAAGTGACCATGAGACAGGTCAGACCGGGTCATATTTGTCTCATACACGCTCTTAAATATTAACTGAATCTAATTTTTGAACTCGAACTCAGTCTTAGACCCAATGAGACTCAGCCCTATTTAACCTCGATTACAATCGAGTCATATCAGATGAGTGGGTAAGATCAAGTCCTACTCACCCCTACATATAATGATAAATACTCCTTCTTGGTTTTTTTAGATAATGTTATACAAATTACATAACTTGGCTATATCATTAGATTTCTTCATAATTAGATTTAGTTTTCAAATTACTCTTCATTCAATGAATTAATGACTTTCCTTTTCTAACCAATTAATGTGAATATATTTTTGTATCGAAATTGATTAATGTGTAAAGAACTTTGAAAATTATCTTGTAAAAATTATCAAAATTAAAATGTCAAACGAGTCTTATAAAAAAGAGTAGATGAAATAATATTTTTAATGACAAAAAAGTTAAAATGATTAGAAACAGAAAAGAGATTTACAACACGACAACACTGCATCATTAGAGATGCAGCATGTAATTTTGCAGAACCAAATACTCTGCCTATGCAGATGCAAAACAGCCAAAGCCAAGCCAGCAGGACTTCAAACTTATAAATTGATTAAATTCAATAAAAGTTTTGAGTTTGAATTGATGACGTGTACCAAACACTTATTTCCTGCTTAGTGAGATTAGGTCTATGGTTATTCTTAGTATATTATATATCATTCATTTATATTATTTATATATAATGATAATTAAATATAAATATGATATAATAATAGAATAAAAATTCTTATATTATTAGTGTATAATTTTTCTCATCATTTTAATGTTGGTTAATATGTTGAGAATTGTAGATTTTATTTTTGTTGTATCAATATTAGAGTGTAGAATTCCATGGGGTGTCCTTAATATTGAATATATATATTAAAAAAGTTAGAGACAAAAGTATGGATAAAAAATAGCATGTACGTGACGAGGGAAAAAAAGGGTAAAGATTTATATATTGTCATTTATATATAGTCAATATATTATTTATTTATATAATTATATTTAATAATGATTAAATATGAACTGTGAATTGTACGTTAACGATGTAAATTTTTTTACATTATTAACATATATTTAGGTTGTGAATGAGAATCATCTCTATTCAGAATATATATTCTTTCTCACGAAGTGCAACAGCTCATGTATATTTAAATTAAAAGTGTAATAATTAAAGTATATTTTTGACCAATCAAATCAAGTAATATATAGATTGATATATTTTATGGAACATAAAATATGATCCTCTCGTAGAGATGTATTGTCCAAAAACAAAACAAAAAGTCAAAAGAAAAACAACACTCTACTCTCCTGGTCTAAACCTTATTAGGTTGTGAGATCTGTATATAAAAAAATTTAAAAGCTATATGAATGAAATAAGGGAAGTTGGGTCTAGTTTTTATCCATCGAAACCCCATCCTATCCTCACCTCATTTTAGAATTTCTATCTTACTCTAGTCAACTTCAATGTCACCTGGGCTAAACTTTTTGTTTTCAAATTTTTTATTTTTTATCTGACAATATTTGATTAGCTCAAAATAACAAATGTGAGACTTCACCATGTTCACATAAAAACTTGTTATAGTATGTTTACAAGTTGAATTGAAAGAAAAATAAAAGTTTTAGAGTTATAAAACATATTTCTTTTCTCATTCATTTTTTCTCTAAAACTTAACTTACAATAGAAAGAATGGAAAGAAAATAGCACATCAATATTAAATGAGTAAGGATCTTCTCCATCAATGAAGGGACAAATATCACAAAAATAAAAAACAAAGTAAACAAATAACATTATAAAATATTTTTATTATTTTATATATAATTTAATAACACTTTTATTATGGAAATGCATGTAAAATTAATTGACTTTATCTCCATTAATGAAGAAGATGGTTGTTGATATTGAATAGGGCAATGGCCTTGCACATTTGGGAACCATCACGTCTTTATCTCATATACAACCAAGATGTGCTACTTCTCGTTATTGTATTGTCATCCTCCTCCATGTGAACCACTTCTGTTTCGCACAAATCCAAAAAACATTACCCACGATAATTTTTTTCTGGGAAAGCCACTTTTGATAGATTCATTTAATTTAACCTCAAAAAAGCTTTCATGAAAAAGTTGAAATAAGGACGAAGCTTTTATGGCAAATCCGATGCTATTGGTTATCATTGCATTCTTTCATTATCAATCATCATTTTTATAATGAACCACTGCATTCCTTTTCATCTTTCAATATTAATCATCATTCTTATAGTTAATGCATCAATGTTAAAGGGTACATGAAGGGAAGCTATTTTAATGATCTTACCGACTCGAAAGATTTGCTTCTATAGATGATACATGTAGCTCAATTAAAAAAATATTAATATACTTTTAATTTTAAAAGGTGCAAGAATGTAAATGATCTTAAGATATTGCGAAAATTCTGAATATTAAATATTCTGAAAACTTAGACAGAATTTAACTAAAACTTTAATTTAAGAATGGTGGTTGCATTTATCGAAATTCAATAGTGGTTGTTGGATAAGAGATAAATTTATGGGATCCACATCGCAGAGTTAATCAGCCAATATTAGTGATGCCTTATTCTGATAAAAAAAACCATTCTGACTATGTTAATTATTTTTTGATAAATTACGACTGGGGAGTATCTCAAAGAAACAAAGGCCAAGAATAGAACAGAAAATGATAAATTATTTTAGTTCCTAAATAATGCAAAAATCAGGTAAATGATGGATGGAGACATTCCTCTACAATGATGATAGGGTCCCCATGGCATCTAAGTTTCTTAAATTCATATATCAATAATGATACTCGTATTTATAATCTTCAATTATCTATTCATTTAATTTCCATAGCATTCTTTTATAATTATTAATGGTTATAAAGTGGATTTCAATACAAAGAGATATCTAATAGATTATAATTGAAGTTTGATTTTTTAACCAATCACAAATTTTGACATATATAATGACAAATTGCGAGAGAAGAGGGAATTAAAAATGGCCAGTGAATATTATATCATTTTTCATGTATGTAGGTGTAGTATTTTACCCTTTTTAAGTGTTATATTATTTATATATCAGAAATTTACAACTTTGTATTAGAACAAATGAAGTTATGCATATCCCTCAATTGTTTTTTTATCTTATATTTTATGTGGAGATAAATTTAAAAAATATCACAAAATTCAAAAAATAACAAATGTGCTATTTGAAGAGAAAAAAGTAGTGATACATAGCCCATCAATCATGTTATATAAGAGTTGCTTAGTCATCTTCTATCTATAATATGATAAATATGATTAGTCACAAAAATATTTAATAATTATAATTTAACTTAAATGAATTTTGACAGAAGGAATGAAAATTACATGTCTTTATTCATGTCTCATTTGGTGTCCCAAGCCATTGAGAAAACTCTATTCAATTAAAAAAATTATAAAAACAGAAATTAATATTTTAATATTATTTTATGAAGTCTAATTGATTTGATACACAAAGACACCAAAATTATGGGATAGCTTCTGCATACAAAAAAAATGTATATTTATGTAATTCATACATGATAAGTAGAATTAGGTATGTGATATATAGACTGGGACCATGTAACTATAATTATATTTTATTTATTTCCTAGGACCATGTGCTTAACAAGTTCTATTTATGGTTATTGGTTAACAAGCCTTAACCAAAAATCCCTGCTTTTATCAATATCCACTTTCTTCACTGAAGTAGAGGAGCAGATCTTTTTCTCAAATCTTATTTCACAAGGTGTAATACACCAATGATAATAAGAAAAAATAATATAATAAACATAAAAATTTTAAAAATATAATTGACATTTATCACATGCTTTTATTGGTATGGAATAATTATAAGATATGATATGGACAATATATTGTTGTTCAAACAAGACGACTCACCAACGAGTGTTGGTTCAAGTGATACATGCTTAATTCCCCTTAAGTAAGGTCTCGGATTCGAGTCTTGTAGATGAAAAAATATCCACTATGCAAAAGTTAGTCTCACATACTTGTAGATATTCCCGACTTAGACAGGATTACCTAAAGTGCGATGATACATGTGGGAAACAAAAAAAAGGGACTCAAAGAATTTAACTTAAAACCACCTCAGTTCACTTATAATGTTTATGCTTGAACATGAGCTGAAATAGCATCCCATGGAAGGAAATAACATATGTATATCTTCTCTTCATAACTGTTCAATTCCCTCCCACTTTTCTTTCAGCAGAATCTAGCTTAATTACCTCTTTCCTCTGGCTTTTGGGAGAAAGATCACAGCAGAAAAAGAGAACCATGTGGAAGCACTAAATGCATTAACTTGAGGTACCCCACCTTCATATCTTGGATTCAGACTTTTGAGCAAAGACCACACTTTGATCTTTCTTTGTCTACTGATTTACTCATATATCCATAATGAAAGAGAGGTTTTCGCATCGATGGTCAAGTATCATTATTGTTTCCTTCTTTCATAGCCAGTGCTTTTATTGCTTCAACTTTGGCATAAGGTTATTCTTTATTTAACACTTTACAGATTTTAAGCCACAACATTCTGTGCATTAATGTTTTCACAACTACTACCTCTACTCAACAATTCAAATGATGATATGAGAGATACTATCTCTTTAAGATTATTATATGAGGTTGTCAAATTTAGTGGCTATGCAAGTGATCCTCATTTTTATTTTTACTATTTTAATCATAGTCACTTGATACGTAGTTCTCTTTGATATGGGTGCGGGTACGTGATATGTTAACTAACCTGTCAAATACCAGTACCCTGGGAGTATATTCAGTAGGTTTTTATAGCTCTCTGTTTCTAGTGCTGCTTCTTATAGGTTTGAATCAAATTTTGTTTCACCATAAGAGAAATAACTAAGGATAACAAAATTTCTTATTTGTTGTAACTCATTCATGTAACTGAGTGTGTATTATCAATTCGCAAAAGAACCATGAATCAGTATGAGAGAACCAATTCATGTTTCGCTACCAAAACAAGAGAATTGTGTTTCAGTGGTTTTAATGCACTTCTTTTTCGACTTATTTAATACAGGTTTTTTTCCATTGGATTCTTCATATGTGCTAGTTGCTGAATAGAACTTCAACCTTCATCATGGGGTTTCATTACTTGGTTTTGTTATTCTGTTCTATTTGGATAATCTTTTCTATGAGTAGATGTAATTCTCAATTGCAATCTTCTCAGACTGAAGTGCTTCTTCAGTTGAAAAAGCACTTGGAGTATCCAAAACAATTGGAAATATGGAAAGATAGATGGACAGAACTTTGCTCTATATCTTCTTCTGCACAAGTTAATGTTTCATGCAAGGATAATTTTGTCACTGGCCTCATCATTTTGGGTGATAAACCAACCCAAGTTAGAGGTTTTGATGGGTTTTCTATTCCAAATCAAACACTATCACAAAGCTTCTCTGTGGACTCTTTTGTTGCCACACTTTCAAGGTTAACTAACCTGAGAGTTCTTTCTCTTGTTTCTTTGGGCATTTGGGGGCCACTCCCTGATAGAATTCATAGACTCTTTGCACTTGAACATTTGGACTTGAGTTCTAACTATCTTTATGGATCAATCCCTCCGAAGATTTCGACACTGGTGAATCTTAAAACTCTTACATTGGGTGATAACTTCTTCAATGACACCATCCCAACCTTGTTCAACTCATCAAGTAATCTTAAAGTTCTTATTTTGAAGAATAACCGGTTGAAAGGTCCATTTCCATCTTCAATCCTTAGCATCACCACCCTCACTTACATTGACATGTCAAGAAATCAAATATCAGGTAGCTTGCAAGGTTTCACTGGTTTGAGTAGTTTGGAACAGTTAGATTTAAGCAATAATAGATTTGACTCGTCGCTACCCTCGATGCCGAAAGCGTTGATAAGGCTTTCCCTAAGCAGAAACTCCTTCTCAGGTGAAATTCCAAAGCACTATGGTCAACTAATCAATCTTCAGCAGCTTGATGTGTCCTTCAATTCACTCACAGGAACTACTCCTGCTGAAATTTTCACTTTGCCAAACATCACTTACTTGAATTTCGCATCCAACATATTAAATGGCTCACTCCAAAATCACATAAGTTGTAGCAACCAACTTAAATTTGTTGACATATCATACAATAAGTTAGTGGGGGTTTTGCCTTATTGTATGAGCAATAAGTCAAAAAATAGAGTTGTTAAGAGCGATGGAAATTGTTTGTCTGGGAATGTGCAGCATCAGCATGCAGTACCCTACTGCACAGAAACTCATGTTATGAAGAAATCATACAAAGTTGGAATTTTTGTTGGTGCCATTGTGGGAGTTCTTATGATCATTGTGGTTTTGGCTTTGTGCATTGTTGTGGCTTGGAGAAGATATTTCAGTGGGGGAATGCAAGAGCAGCATCTATTGCATAAAACAGTTCAAGATAACTACTCAGCAGGGTTCTCCTCTGATCTTGTAACAAATGCAAGTAGGTTGTTTTTGTCTATCAAATAATGAAAATCATGGGTTTAAGGACATGAACAATGACTGCAATTTTTGTATTTTTGGTTACTAATTTCAGGGTATGTTTCTGAAACTGCAAAGTTAGGCAGAGAAGATTTCCCGGTGTGTCGGTCTTATTCATTGGAAGAGCTAAAGGAAGCCACAAATAATTTTGACAACTCTACATTTATGGGTGAAAATTTATATGGAAAGGTAATAATATCCAATGAGTTTTACAACTGATTTGAAGACTTGCGTCATATTCACATGCTAAACACTAAAGAAAAAGCTTTATGGCTATTAGAATTTTGTAAAACTGATACTACGTATTTCAACACCAATAGATTTTATTTTTGTGGTATTAATATTTGAACAAGTAAAGTCTATATTTTTTTATGCTCATGATCATGAAATTCTTTTCCTGATATTGCAGCTTTACAAAGGAAAACTTGAGAGTGGGATTCAAGTTGTAATAAGGCGCTTGCCTCTGTCTAAAAAATATTCGATTCGGAATTTCAAGCTGAGATTGGACTTGCTTGCAAAGCTTCGTCACCCGCATTTGATGTCCTTCTTGGGGCACTGCATTGATGGTGTTATAGGAGAGCATAATGACACAAAGGTTTATCTGGTTTATGAATGTGTATCAAATGGAACTTTTCAAAATTATCTCTCAGGTAAGAGTATATAACTTTTTTTATAGGTTCTAAAAGAAAAGGTCATAAAGTTCATAATCATAACCATAAAATCATCTAAAAGCAGAAGCTGCAGAACAATCCAAGTCATAGAAGCATTCAGTTACATAAAGGGAACTCTTTTTGTTGGATCCACATGTTCTTGTCTTAAAATATTTTATTTTGATACTCTTAGATCACCATAGGCTAGAAGACTAGAATAAACTTCAATATAGTATATTAGTATAGCATTTTACTTCTTTATATAATTTAAAGTCTTCAGTTATCAATGTACAGTGGCTCAGCGCTTAGCTTCGTGACATTTTTTTATCTAGTGCAGTGGTCTTTACATAGATACCATTACTCTGGCAAGTAGATGCAAAAGTTTACAAAATAATGAAAATGTCATTGGAATATGATGTGCTTGAGAAATTGGAACCTTGAAAAATAAAATAAACCTTTGGTGTTAGGAGTCTATAATGAGTAGGATAACAAACTCAATGTGATACTTAAGGCATGGAATGGGGATCATTTGAACCGGATGTGTCCCCAATGGTATCCTCACCAATTACAATGTATCATTCAATTAAATAAAAAAATTATAGGAATTATGTTAGTTGGTGTGATTTGATTGGATAGTGACAGGAAGAGACTGGTTTCTTGGGAGAAGTGATCTTTCTTCTAAGGCATGACATTCAATTGATGCTTATTGAGAGTTGTGTCACAAAAAAAGGCTATTATAGGCTGGAATAAGGTATATTATCGAATAATGATAGGTGAGTGAAGCTGCCAAAAAGAGAAAGGGCTATCATAGCTTCAGTGCCGATGGAGTGAAAGTCGTTGTGGACATCGGCCCTTAAAGGGAGTGACAATGTTAGGAGTTTCACATTAGATAAGATAACAAACTCAATGTGATACTTAAGGCATGAGGCTCTTCCACCCACTAGACTAGTCTTTTTAGTCGGGCTCTCCTCATGTGCTTAAGTCCTAACATCTGGTGTCCATCAATTTAGTTTGTGAAAGCAGTTAATGTTGTGCACTAAATTTAAGTGTGTCAACATTGTTTGTGCAGCAAACAGTTCTGGCAAGATTTTTAATTGGCCAGAGAGGTTATCAGTTCTAGTTAGTATTGCCAAGGCTGTACACTTCCTACACACTGGAATGATACCTGGTTTCTTCAAAAACAGACTTAAGATAAACAATATCTTGCTTAATCAGCATTGGATGGCAAAGTTAAGTGACTATGGATTGTCCATTATCTCAGAAGAAACTGATGCATGTGGGGTATGGTTTCTTGTCCTTTTCTTTTTTGTTAGCATCTTCCTTTTGTATTTGATCTTTCAGTACCTTATGTCCTTATCTATCAGCATCAGTGATTGTGACTTGTCTTCTGGTTTGTAGGTAACTGGAGAAAGTCCTAATTCATGGTAAAGATTCCTCTAGATCATAAGGCTTTGTTTCTTCTTTCAATTTAATGTTCAAGGAATTTTTATAATCCTATGTTGTCTCTCGCAACTCCTTGTTACACAACAAATTGGATAACTACTAATCATTTAAAAGTATTTAAGTATTAGTTGATAAAATATATGTGTCCTTCCTTAAGGTTATTTGTGTGAATGATTTTTTCTATGTGTAATTTCAGGCAAATGAAAAAGTTAGAGGATGATGTTTATAGCTTTGGCTTCATACTACTTGAGGCACTTGTTGGACCTTCAGGATCTGCTAAAAGAGAAGCAGCTTTGCTGAGTGCAATGGTATTCACAAAAGATGTTCAGATTACAAGATAAATTTTAATATCTGCTAATTACCGAAAAACAAGTTTGCGAATTGGGCTCGCATACAATAATCTATTAAATATATCACTTTATCACAGATTAAGGACTCATCTATGTAGCTTTTCAACAAAAGATTATCTTACTCTAGTGTTTAACCATTGTCTTTAGGATAATCGATAAGAAAACCATGTCCTTGTCAATGATTATGGTTGTTAATTACTTTAGCGCGCTTCAATTTTCAGGCATCTTTTAGTACTCACCAAGATGGCTGGAAACAGATTGTGGACCCAGTTGTGCAAGCTACTTGCTGTAAAGAATCTGTGTTTATTGTGATTTCCATAACAAACAAAATTATTTCTCCGGAGTCCTGGAGCCGACCGTCGATCGAAGATGTCCTCTGGAACTTGCAGTATGCTTCTCAAGTCCAGGCAACAGCTGACGGAGAATAGAGAATTTGATACTCATATATCAGTGATGGTGAGTGAGATATGAATTTTGACTTCAAGTCAAGTTGCTCCAAAAAGATAACCACTACTCAAAATTTCAAGTTTTGAAATTCTTATAAAGGGTAAAAGCATTGGTTGCATACCCTTTATTTTGTCAATTTCCATCTAGTGTGTATTATTTGTATAGTCATTATATCATCCTCTCTGAATTCTTTGCTTTGAGAACAAATTTATGCATAATCCATCTGTCATGATACACCAACTCAGCATATTTAAGGGCTAATGAATCTTTGACATTATTTCTCGTTCAAGTGTCGAAGAAGCATGCGCTGCAGCGAATAGGATTGTCCCTCCAGGAGTTTCATAAACTCCACAGCTCTTCATACCTACAAGCTGATTTTCAACCATGTCAATCCAGCCAATTCCATGCTATCCACAATCTCACTGCGAGCAAAGACGCAGGTGAAAGGCTCTTCGCATTGACTGAAACAGGAAGCCCTGACTCTAGCCCAATTTCGAAATATCTACAAGACATAATAAAACAAGTGCATGTTTTTTAAATAGTAAAAGTTAACGACAAAGCTAAAAACAATGTAAACTGACAAGTTTAGAACAAGCTTACTCTGCTTGATCTGGAGCATCCTCTGGGTCTTCAGACATCATGTACATATCCTTTCAGATATTAACTAAAAGACATGCTTTTAAAATTATCTGTTTTTCTATTGATGGCCACGTTAAAAGAGAGGATCCAAGATCATTAATCATTTGACTGTAAAAAAGCTTTAATCGTCAGCATGGACTAACACAAGCCAGACAAATCAGGGTCAAGCCAAAACAAAAAAGAAAGTTACTTGAAACCATGTTTAATTTGTTAGCAATTCTATTTTAGCTTTGATATAAATTATGCTTATTAATATGAATTTTGAACAAAACATTTTAACTTATTTATGGAGGTTCCCCCATAATTTCCACTCAAGATTCACGGCCGGTTGAGGGTTGAGTTTAATTAGGGATGACAATGAAAACTGAATATATAGATACCCGTCCGAACCAAATCTAAATTTAACGGGGTAAATCTATTGTGATTGGTTTCAGATTTTTCCTGAGTTTAATTTTCGGGTTTAGCATAGCTGATACCCTACCCCAAAGTAGATTTAAAGGTTAATGGGAAGAAATATGATAGTCCTAATCTGCTAAAGAACATGTACTGTTGGGAGGCCTATAATAAAGGATTGACCACTTGGCCAAGATGGGTTGATCTTAATATTGATCCCACCAAAACTAAAGTATCTTTCCAATGTATTCTCCTACTCATTATCAAGGTTTACAGCAATGGCTTCCACGTTGTGTACACCAACAGTGAGGGTAGCATCTAGGACCCTTGCAAATAGTTCCAGAACCTTCACCACTAAATCCTCCTCTCCATTTTTTATCTCAACCCCTTCATCAACAACCAACCTCATATAACTCAGCAGCAATAATAGTTACTACAACTAAACCCGACGGGATACCCGTAGAATAAAGGTTCTGAGTTTCTCGTCGGGTTTGGGTTCCTGAAACTCAACAAGGTTAACGATGGTAACATTGTTTTCAACTCTGCTGACTTCATGGTCCATGTCGGATTCAGGTTCGGAATTTTAGATTTTGGATTGGTTTACAAATCCGACTCCATACAAGATTCTGGATATAAATTGTTGAAAACGTGTACACCATCATATATCTGCGGATATATGTGGATATACCTGTTTTCTCTATGCTGGGTATCCTTAAGTGATGATGTTGGGGAACTTTGTTACCAACAAGCTAATCATCAAATAATAAAATAGAATAAAGATAAGAGAAAATGATACAAAGAATTGTGTTTATGTCCAGAGAGTAATAGACTATCACTTTATATTAGAGAATAAAGAAAAATTTATTTGAAGGATGTTGTGATTTAGGAATGATGTTATCTTTAGAACAAACTTAGATTAGATTTTGGTAGATTAGATTTTGGTAGATTAGATTTTGGTCATAGTCCTCGAACAATTTTAGTTTTAATTTGTTCTCTTGTGCACAATGATGCATTAATTATTCTTCTTGCATTGACATGTATTGCAAAGTGTAATTGGGTTGGCCTTGTACCTTTTTATATATTTTTTATTATAAAAAATGTATTAGAGAATAAAGATTTATGTTTATGATTATTGTTTTTCTTCTACATTAAATTTACATAACATATACATATACTCTTTTATTCCAACCTTTTTACATCAATCTAAATAGTCGCTGATCGTTTTATATTAAAAAATTGACGCAAGTGCTGTTCAATCCTAATGTATGTTGGGTTGAAAACGAATGATAAAGGTAAGTGTATATTTTTGAAGTTGTTTTTAGTAGTAAAAGTATAATTTTATTATAATGAAAAAGATAAATATGTCATCAAAAATTATATTTTTCTTTATTTTTAAAGCATTTATATTTGTCTCTCCATTAATAAAAAGTAAGCCACTGAAGCCACATGTAGTGCAGATTTCTGGTTTTTTATTGACTGAAGAAAATGATTGATTGCATTGCTTAGGTATGTCCTACGTATTGACATGCGCGGAATGCCAACATGGATAACATAACACGTCATTAAGTTACATTAACCAATTGACCATAATAAAACAACTACACATCCCCTTCACTTTATAAATGTCTTTCTATAAATAATGAAATTATTGATTTTTTTATTTTTAATAAATTATTATTGATTTCCCATTATACACTTCTGAATTCTTCTCTCATCACTTTTGTTCTCTTCTCGCAGCAATCAGAGTAAACACATATAGATATATATAAATAAAAGATGAAAAGGTAATTAATTTTAACATATTAGGTTGAGATGGATCTGGGTACTGAATTACTTGTACCGCCTCATGGACTCATATGGATATTTATTGGGTCTTCTGATCGGATACTTATAAATTTAAAAAATATTAAAAAACAATTATGAATAATTTATGCTGAATTTATTTCTATAACACTATCTATTATTTATACAATTTTATTTTTCAATTAAAAAGAAATATTTTTACCCAAGCAACTATAAAAATAAAGTCATTATTTCATCATTGTAATAAAATTTTATTTAAAAATAGTTGTTTAAAAATATAACATGACTATTTAACAACATAGTATCAAATAATTATGCATCAATATGATATTGCAGTATGGATTAATAATATAATTTCACAATAATGATTAGCATGATAGTACAGTTTTATTACTGTATGAATATGTAGGAATTTATGAATTATAGGTCAAGTACTCATAGATCTGGGTACTCATCACCCAAACTCATCTCGTTCAAACCAATTTTTAGATTTTTGGTCTTAATAACTTGTGTATCCAAAAAAACATGAATCCAAACCCACTTCGTTGTGAGTGTTACCAACAAATAAGAATACCCATTGTGAAGCATAATATTTTCTTAAACTTTGAAAATATTGATTAAATTGGAACAAAACGTTAATGGTAGAGTAATAAGTAATAACATCACACTAGGATTAGGGTGCCCTGAACCCAAAATGTATGTTGATTGAAAAGTTGATTTTATGCCCAAAATTAAACGACATTTATTTTGCTAAGTGAAATGTAATAGAAACAATATAAGGGATGTTAACCTAATACAATAAAGATCAATTAGTGATCTTTTTTTAATGCATATTTATATAATGAATAGGATCATTACACTAATTTGCAAACATTAAAAAAGAATGGCATATTTTAGCTAAAAACCAGTTCCAAGTTTTAGCTTGAATCAAGTCTAAAATATGAGTATCACTCACCTCCTTATTGGAAAATATGAAATTATTCATCATAGTCTAGATGGACCACATCACTGCAAACCAAATCATTCTCCAAAACTTTGGTCCTTTTGAATTTCTACAAATAGTATCTATAGATTTAATGATTCAATAGTTGAAGCGGGTTTGGGCTTTGAAACTTGAAGCCAAGCATACACCCATTTCCAAATAGAAGAAACAAACTCACAATTAAAAAACAAATGATCAATGGATTTTTCATGATTGTTACAAGTTGCACACTTTATGTCCTCAGTCGAATATATAACATTCCTCTTGAATAACTCAACCCTCACTGGAAATTTTTCTCGAATGAGTTTTCACACAAAACATCAGACTTTAGAAGGAAGATAACTTAACCTAGACTTTATTAGAGGAATACCTAATGAGAATAAAGTCTGATCCTTTGGTATTTTCATATGTCATAACTATGTAGCCTTTTATGTTCACCCAAGCTTGTTTTTAATAATCATTTCGACAGTGGAAAATGCTGGAGCTTGGTTTATTGGAAGCTATTAGTGAAAACTCTTGGGTGTGAAATCTAAAAAATTCACAAGTCTCACATATAATGTTTTTGAAAAAACAACTCTCAAGTCCCACATTAGATGGTGGAGGAACTTCGAAACAACCTCGTGTTATAAGTATATGTTTTCTCCGCTCATTATAACTCGCCACAAGTTGAATGCGCTTTCATTCAACTTTTTATTTCTCCCTCATATTTTCCGTTGACGCATTTCCGACAAACTTCTCCCCTTTTCTTTCTGTGGCACTAAGAATTGTCACAAGCAGTCAAATTGTAGGAATTTTGAGAACTGACACTGGTAGTCAGTATTGAGGGAAACGAATTGGCACGGGTAGTCATATTGTGGGCATTTCAAGAACTGACAATGATAGTCAGTATTGTGGGAAAAGAATTTGCACGGGTAGCAATATTGTGCGTATTTCAAGAATTGGTATTGATTGTCATATTGTGGGTATTTTGAGAATTGACATTGGTAGCCATATTGTGGTGGGTGTATTCGAGATTGGTTCTTACAGTGCAGTAAGAATTTGATAATAGAGATTGAGTTGTTTGAGCTGTTTTATCCTAGGGATAACGTGGTTGATAGTTTGCTTGCACATTTTAGGCAGTGTCACGAAACATCTTAAAGAGGATGACTTGATCATGACTCAACCAATAAGTATTATTTCATATCATTTAAAATTGTTGCAAGCTACGATAACAACAGAAAATATATAATATCATCCTACAAGGTTAACATCTCATATAACCTTAAGTAAATTGGAGTGTGAGTGATAGAAACACTAACATCGCATGTATATATATGTTAAGATTTTACTACTATTTTAAAAAAATCAAGGAAAATAATTACTATGTGTAACTTAGTTGAGATAACATAATATAACATCTTAATTTGACGTGTCTAAGTAGGATATATCTCTATGAGTAATTTTTGTTTCCTTTTGTTTTCTATTTTATATATTAGATTATTTTTTATTTTATGGTGGGAGATTACTACATAACATTATCCCTTAAAGATATGAGGATTCAAGTAAAAGGAAACCTGACATATCTTTTTATAAATTGTAATAAAAGATAAAAAAATTACAACATGTAACAATGATATTTTCTATTAATCTATTAACTATATAATAAATAAATAAACTTCTTCTACTATTCAACTATAATTTATGGTCATATATTGTTCCTTTGTACTCACATTCCTATACATACGTTTAGCTTTCTTCACTTTTTTTTTTCATTTCATTTCTTTGCCCCTTGGTTTCTTAACCATTTTTACATTCATTTATTTCTTTTCATTTCTCTTTGTTTTTGTGGATCCATCATTAATGTGTTAGTTCATTGTGGAGCATGTTGTAGAATAATATTTTAAATCTCTCATATCATCACTATTTCTTCATTGTTTAGGTTGATGTTTAACAATTCAATTTTTTCTGATTTTTTACTACTTTTTGATGGATTTGTCCCTAATGTGTTGGAACATGGGAAGCATGTGTAGATTAATGTTCTGATTTTTTCTACCATTGTCATTTTTTCATTATTTATGTTGTTTCACAAATCTATTTTTAGTTGGTGTCTACTCATTAATCCAAGGGTTGTGTTGTGTTGTAAGTATGGTTAAGGGAAATGAGCTCTTCAGCAAGCCCTTGACTTGAGTACATTATATTTATCTCAATTTTTTCAAATGTACATAAAAAATGACAGTACATATTCCTAATATTATTGTTTTAGTTATATGCAAATAGGACTAGAGATAAATGGTCATTTGATACTAAAATTTCAATGTCATTTACTACTAAAATTTCATTTCTATCTATTAAAATATTATTTTCGAAGTTATCATAATAAATGATTAAACATGTATTTATTTTGAAAAAAAAATTAAGTAATTAATTACAACGTCCCATTTCATATATTTTAAAAATATAAAATAATAAACCAATTATATTAACAACTAATAAGAAATAATATCTTATAAAACAAATTAAAAACAAGTTACGTTAAGAAATATTCAGAGGTAATATCATAGAATTTAACTTCTTAATTAATTAACATTTTATTATGAAATAATTTTCACATCTTAATTAACTATTTTCATTTTTAAAAGTTTTTACTTTACCAACGTTCGGCTTCCCAAAAAGAGAAATTAAAATATTTATTGTTTTAACTATCATTTTCAAATTAAAATCATTATTGATTTAAAGTAACCTTGTTTAAATTTTCACTCAAAACTTTTTGTTTCACATGGCTGATTAACATTCAATTAATTGTTGTCAGATGTAGTAATAGCATTTTATCATATACTTTTCTACATAGATACATAACCATGTAGGAAGGTCACTTAAATTACTTTTGTTCAATTATTCAATTACTATTTTGAGTGGAAAGTAAGTTATATTTGTTCAATTACTATTGTGACTATATTTGAATAAAATGTTATTTCACGGGTGGTAACAAGTTGTTAGAGATCAATTAATCTATATTAACTTGATAATGTAAACTATATGCATAATATTAAAAGTATTTTAAGCACATACATTATTATGTTGACTTTATTATAAATTTATGTTAGACTAATGAATACATGTTTATTATGTATTGTATTGGTGGTAAACTTACAGATTTTTTAATTGTGTTTGACAATACAAAAGTTGTGAAACTTTTTGGCGCATGATAGATATATCAACATTAAGTGGGGATTGAATGTTTACAACAAAAAACACATACAATTAAATTAGTTCACGATGTTTGTGTTTCTAAACATGCATCAAAATTAATATGTCTCATGCAAACGTATAAGGTAACATATGTGTCCTAAAACATATGAATACACGAATAATATATGTGTTCTTAACCATAGAATGCGTATATAACATATACATTTTTAATCATGTAAATGCACAAATAACATGTATGTTCTTAATTATGTGAATCAACATGTAATGTATATTCTTAACTATATGAAGAACATGTGTGCTTAACCAAATAATGTCCTTTACCAATGCACTAGTAACTTTCTTGTTATTGTTTGGTACGGCACCTCCACGTTGAACATCAAAGCTTAGTAATATTATTCTATTAATTAATTATATGGTGATTATTGTGTCACGATGTCACTTTCTCCGCCGCATTATTAGCCCACAGAAATCCTAAAAACAATTCGCATTCAGTTTTACCGTTTTTTGGTTGAATTCCGCGTTGACAACACCAACAACATATTTATCCAACAATGCTCTTATCTCAAAGCAACATTCCCAGAAACTTCACATTATTTAATATCTATATCTATTACTAGTAACCATTTATTCTCTTCTACACAAACAAACACGTAAACAACCTCAACGCGCCACTTACCGACTTAACTTCTCTATATAATAAAGGACCACTCTCACATAATCAAATGTTTCATACAATCCAATTACCCAAATACCACAACATTTATATTATAAAGTCTCATTTCCCATTAATTTGCATAATACAAGTTACATAATTTGTTGTTTGTTGCAAATTCCATTATCAAAGAAAGTCCTAGCTAGTGGTAACAACTTTCCTACACCTTTGAGGTTTGTGCTATCAATTTATATGGCTTATAATATGAGAAAGGACACTGAATTTGAGGGTGTACTTAGATATTTTGATGAAGATGGTGATGGCAAGGTTTCACCCTCTGAGCTTAGGCACAGGTTGAGTATGATGGGTGGTGAGATTTTGCTGAAAGAAGCAGAAATGGCAATTGAAGCATTGGATTCAGATGGTGATGGGTTTCTGAGTTTGGAAGATTTCATTGTGTTGATGGAAGAAGGTGGAGAAGAAGAAAAGTTGAAGGACTTGAGGGATGCTTTTCAAATGTATGATACTGAGAAGTGTGGGTTTATTACACCCAAAAGTTTGAAGAAAATGCTGAAGAAAATGGGGGAATCAAAGTCCATTAATGAATGTGAAGTGATGATCAATAAGTTTGATTTGAATGGAGATGGTGTGCTTAGTTTTGAAGAATTTAGAGTTATGATGCAGTGATGGATGCATGTATACAGTATATATGTGAATGACTTGGATTTTAGTTTTTATTGATTTTTTTGTACATGTATAAAACTCCTTTCATGTGTTAATAAGACTGATTTGTAAATTATATTATGTGTACCTAGCTGCTTCTCAATAAATTATATCCTATTTTGAAATATAAACATAAAAAATAATAAAAGTTTAATTTTTTGATTAATATAGTATGTTTTAATTGATGTGGAATATAATTTAGGACATTATATCATTATACATGAATTTGATAATAAATGATTTGTTTTCATAACATGTAATATTCTTTGCAAAGCAGTGTTGTGATAACCGGACCAAACTGGACAGTCCGATCGGTTTAATTGCTGATCGAACTCGAAAACAACTATGGTTTATAGTCTTAATTGAATGAGGTGTTAGACTGCTTTGAACCAGAGAAATTCCAGTCCGACCATGTTAAACTCAGTTGTATTGGAATAACTCAGGAAATGAATCGGACAGTTTAATTAAAAAATTTAAAAGATGGAACATTACTCAAATGTTTTATTTTGTTTAGGTTCAAAAAAGATGGAAAAATATTATTTCAATATAATTATACATATTATTAATTGTATAAAGTTTTGTATTTATATATAACTATATATTTATAGATAACGATGATAAATTATATATAAAATCACTCGGTCCGACTAAATGGTTTAATTTTAAGCCGGTTAAATCTAATAAGAAATCTATTTATGACGTTGGGTTCAGGTTTTATCAGACAAAAAGAATAAGTCTTGGTCAATAAGGACGTAAATAAAGCAAATGAAAACAAAAAAATGTCTAGTAATTTTATACATGTCCATTAAGTCCTGATTGAGAATAAACTTGTTTACATGTTATTTTTACGCGCTTGCTTTAAAATTTATCAATTGACCTTTGGCCCCATCGTTTGAATAAAAGTTAGGAATTGTTGAGAACTAAATATAAAGGATGAAAATATTTAAAAGGAAGAGTTGTAAAGAATGTTGACAAGGAGAGCAATGTTTTCAAGTGCTATAAAATCTGAAATGTTTTTTTCTTACTACACAATATTGCCATTTATGAATCAATTTTGTCGTTTGTGTAACAACTTGTACATCAAATTTCCCAAAAAATATAAATGGAAGGTCTCATATTTGTTTACCCTCTTTCTTTTTAAACAATAATAATTATCATTTTTTATGTATAAAATAATTGTAAACTAAACATTTTTATTTATAATTATGTTAAAAAATAAAAAGGGCTAAGGGAGTCCCCAACCATAAATAGAGATGGAAACAAATCATTAAGACTTCTTCTTAAATAAGTTGAAACTTATAATATATGATAGTTTATATTTGTGGTGTTAGGGTGAGCACGATTCGACTCTACTCTCTCACCTGTATTGGCCTGATTATGATTGATTTAAATGGGGTTGGATATCATCAGGTCTATGGTTGGGGTCGAGTTTAAAAATTAAACCTGGTCAACATTTAGAGTCGAGTATGAGACATGCATGATCCGGCCTAAACTCCTCTCATGTCTACTCATTAGTCATGTTTGAATATGTCTTCATTCAATTATATACAAAGTTATAATATCTCTTTGATCGAAACTATCATCGATTTTTAATTTTTTCATCATATATACATGATTAACAATATATATATGTATATATATGTGTGTCATTTTATATGTACATATCCTTACTAATAAATAAAATTGAGAAAACTTTATCTCAAAAGGGTTATACATTATATTTAACCGAGTCTAGGGTTGTGTTCGGGTTCAAAGGCTGACACGGTCAACATTTAAAGTCGTGTTAGCTTAAAGTCTAGGTACAAGTTCAAAAATAACACAATCAATACTTATGATCGGATAATGGACAAACTTTACTCGACTCATACTCACCCCTATATCGTATGATTAAAAAAGTTTAAAGTCTATGTTAAGTATATTTAAATAAGCCATCATGATTACCTTTGAATAGGAATTTATATTTAAATAGCCTCATATAATACTAATAATAAACTAAATTTTGATATGCATTTTTTATATTAAAATTTCACATACTACTAATATTAGTTAATCTTAAAATAGTAGTATAAATATTAATATATAATATAATTAAATAAGTTGCTTGCATAATAGGTCTTTAGATGACTAAAATTTACGTTATTAAACTAAATAGGTTTTCTTTAAAACATGTAAATAGACAAAATTCTTACGTTGTAAAGTTTTATCTCTTCACATTTTTTGTGTGAAATCCATAGTCAATTGAAAATATAAATATTGACTCATAATTAAAATCTTATTGTGATGTTCATATTTAATTTTATTTTAAATATTATATACATATATATAATGTTGAGTCTTGTTGTCTGAGTATTGGTGTACTTTCTTATTAGAGTATGTGTTTTATAGTTATTTCATTCGTTATCTTTTGATATTTTAATAATTTATGATTTTTTAAAACTTTTGATGTTTTAGAAATTCAATACATGCCTATCTTTTTTTAATCATTCTCTTATTTATTATTCATCTATTTTATTTATTAGTTGTTCATTTTATTTAGTGTGTATCGAGCATGAGTGTAAATATATTTACTATAGTCAAATTATGTTTATATTATTCAATGATTTTTAAATAACTTAAACATAACGAAAAAAGAATATAATGGAAGGAGTAGTTAATAATATGATCTATTAACAACATAATAAAAAAAACTCTCTCATACCACATGTTACTTTCTCCTTTCCTCACATGTCACATGTCACTTTCTCCTTACATATTTTCCTTCGTGTCACATGTCACCTTCTCCTCACATATTTTACTTCATACTTTTTATATATTATATATTTTATATGCTAATAATAATTTAATATTAATTAGCGATTGGTTCAGGTCGCTACCCCACTAAAATTGAGTGTTTACAACATCTATGTTTTGTTATGTTAAAACATGCAAATACACAAGTAAGATGTATATTCTTAATAAAATGAATGTATGAGTAATATGTGCGTTTTAACTATGCGAATACAAGGGTAACATGTGTTTTCTTAGTAATGCGAATGTACGGGTAACATGTGTGTTTTTAGCCATACGAATACACGAGTCACATGTATTTAATTACGATCATTATATTATTTAATTAAAAGATAACAATGAT
>NC_032023.1:10237243-10264560 GCF_001865875.1 Lupinus angustifolius
ATATGCTAAAAAATCTTTATGACTTTATATGATACTTATAAACGTAATCACAAAAAGTATGATGCAAAAATAACTCCTTATATTTATAATTTTATATAGAGAATATAGAGGTGAGATATTATCCAATACAATTTGAATTTTATTTATTGAGTTATTTAAGAATCAAATATTTTCTATAATCACACTTTCAACAAATAAATGCTTATACAAACGCATTTATAATTGTTAATATTCTACATATACACTCAAAAATCAATGTTAATATTACACCTATATGAATGAGAAATATAATGTTTCAATACATGATTTATTGATATTATAAAATATATGTATATTATATTTGCATTATGTATAAACAAAGAAGCAACCCGTGCAAGTGCACGTGAAAATTCAAAGCTTATTAATAACATAGTCGTTGAGTTAGCCACATTGTCACGTCAAAACAAAAATCACAAGTTGTTGACCTGTGGGTTTCCTCTCCATGTTATCAAATGTTAATTTGCTCCTTCATTTTTTATTCTTATATTTTAGTTATTAATAATAGCGTGTCGATCAACATTTCATGCCATTGATTCGTATTTTTATTTTTTTTGATATGCATCATTTTTGTGTTACATTCTTTAAAAAAATAATTTAATATAAGAAATATTACACAGAAACTCAAAAGAGATCAAAAAATGTAAGAAGATTAATCAAATATTGAATTTGAAGAAGAAAATATAAAAAATAAGAAAATATGTGAAAAAGTAATGATGTATTGTGGAAAAAAATAAAAGTAATATTTGGAAGTTTATGATAGTTATTAATTGAGGAGTTACAAAAGGGTAATTTTGGAATGTGAAAAATTATATCATGGTAGTTATTTGTAATGTTAGCTTTATATATACTAGTGTGCGTCTGTCGAGTGTCTGCCGATCACGTTCTTATTTTAAAGTACTAAGTAATTAATTTTTATACACTTTATTTTGTAGAATTAAAATGTCTTTTTTGTATTATATTTACTTTATATTATATATATTTTTGTCTTTATTAGAAAATATGCAACTTATAATTAATATGTTTGAGGTGATTATATAGGATTATATGAGTTTTTTAAATTAAAAAATTGAAGAGCAAAATAGGAATATAGAAATTATACCATGGTAGTGATTACACCATGTTTTAGTTTTATATATAGTATAGAAATATAGATAGATAATATAAAAGATAACTTAAATATAAGTACACATAGTAAATAATAATACTAATTTTATATATAATTTTACATGCATAAATATTAAATTTATATTTTATTCTTATCTCTTAAGAAAAGTCTCAGCAGCTTCATATTAAAATATCTAATTGCAACTATCAGTCTACCACACTACTCCAACACAAACAATTACACTATCTCAACGCGCCACTTACACACCATCTCCTGTATATAAAAGACCATTCTCACTTAATCAAATGTTACATACCAATACAATTAGCCCAATATCAAAATAAATGTTTTAAATTATAATTGCGACCGCAATTACAGTCAACATGCCATTTGGAGACTCCAATATTACAATATTATTGCTACAATTGCACATCACAATTTAGAAGAATGACCTTAACATATATAATAATTCCCATTTCCATATCGATAACACAATACACTTTCTTGTTTTGCAAACTTCACTTTATAGTTCATAAAAACTTTCCTTCTAACATTGGGAGGGACACAGAATTTGAGTGTGTGCTTAGATATTTTGATGAAGATGGGGATTGCAAGGTTTCGCCTTCTGGGCTTTGGCACATGCTGGACTTTGAGGAATGCTTTTGAGAGTTTTGACGCTAAGAGGTATGTATTTATTGCACCAGCTTTAAGAAGATGCTTAATAAAATGGGAGAATCCATCTGGTTTGATGAATGAAAAGTGATGATCAATCAATTTGGTTTGAATTGTGATGTTATGCTTAGCTTTGAAAATTTTAAAGTTATCACAAGTATTGGCAATTTTGAGTCATCATCCCTATGCTCGCGTGATGTCCACCTAAATTATGGTGGACATGAGCACATTCGGCCCCTATTTTCTAGCACACTTGATTATAGTATTCAAATATTCGGACCAAATACTACCAGCATAGCTCAAATTATATCAATGAATATAAAATGTTAACTTCTATTTTGAAGAAAAATCAATGAAGATTTATAATCAACACAAAATTCTAACAATGCAGCAGCATCAATGACTTGCATACTTGGGGAATTAACTAGAGGGAGATCTATGATGGATATGTACATGAAACATTAAATAGTCATTATCATTAAATGCTTTATTGTTCCAGCAAATTCCAAATGGAGTCATAAATGTTTTCAGAGGGTGGTCTTATGACACTTATATTTACTTCCTCTAGTAAGACACTTATATAGCTTCAAATTTCAACAGGAGTCTCATTGGTGGGGGCAGAGGGGAATAAGAACAAAATAAAAAGCAGTGTAGCCTGATCAAAATTCTGTAACAGACTCCACTCCTTTCAGAACCCACCATCCCACAGGTAAGAAGAAGAAAAATTAACTTACAAAACCTATATTCCATTTTACATTCGAAATGGGTCCGCAGAGGTGGACATGGAGTAGGGTACACATTTGTACAGAGACTCTCACATGAAATAGCTGAGTGAGCTTTTTCTTCTTGAACCACCTTCGCCATATAGTTCATTCCATTGTAAAAGCTCGGTCATATTCACGGATTCGGATGAAACACTTGCACATACCTGCATCAATATAACAAGATAATGCTGTTTTGGAGGTCTGAAGAGCAGGAGAAGAAGTTTGTATAGATAGAGATTTTTGTCTCATATATGGATATACCTGTTGATGAGCATGTCTAAAGTCTTCCATGTTCAAGGATCGGATATCTGCACTTCCACTTAATGCTGGAGCTGGTCTTCCTTCGGCTAGAGCAGCAGCATGTTCCTGTTGTGCATCAACCATGTTAGACCAAACACGAATGATTAATGCAACCATGATGATGGAATGATTCATGCAAACATGAACTGTTCTAAAAGTAACATCACAACCGCAGCAATGGCAAACTCGAAGTACCTCAAAACCAGCACTCTAAGAAACAGGCCAATTCAGAGAAACCATACCTTCTTTTCTTTTTCTAATATTTCTTTAATTGGACGGTGTGCAGCAGTTACACACAAATTCTGCAATAGAATATCAAGCATGAAGGCACCCCAAATATTGACCAACTAACATAATCACTTTAAAAAGTTTAGGATAAAAGGACAAAGAACAACTCTAACCTTAAGATCACTTCCGGAATATCCATCAGTCATACTTGCAATTGCCTCCAGATCAACATCAGAAGACAAGTCCTCTTTAGCTAGTATGACTTTTAATATTTTTGCTCTGTTTGGAGGATCAGGCAAGTTTACCATTAATCTGCAGAACACCAAAAGATTAACAAAACATCAACATCTCATTCGCCTTAATCCCTGTCCCCAAAAAAAGGGCAAAATTGGAGAATTAAACTGCAGTTGGACATGGTACTCACCTCCGAGGCAGCCTCCGTATGACAGCCTCGTCTAGGTCATAGGGCCTATTAGTGGCTGCAAGCACAAGAACTCGCTCAGTTTCTTTTGTACGTAATCCATCCCAGTTCACCATGAATTCATTTTTCATCTTTCGCATGGCCTCATGCTCCCCTGGATTTTCCCTCCGGCCCAACATGCTGTCAACCTATGCAAGAAATAATACCAGTTCAATGCGATTTATTTGTCAACAAAAGAATCAATACAGACCACCAACATGTCATGTAAAAGGCTTACTTCGTCAACAAATATAACACTAGGAGCAATTTTACTCGCCAGGGAGAAAACAGCTTTTACATATTTCTCACCCTCGCCAAACCACTGAAAGCAAAAATGGGAAAGGATATGAGTTAACACAAATAACAAACTCATAAGGAGAGATTAAAATGCAGTCAGTGAAGCAAATATAAACCTTAGACGTAATGCTTGACATAGAAATGTTGATGAAGTTTGCACCAGCTTCAGTAGCAACTGCCTTCGCAAGCATTGTCTTACCTGTTCCAGGAGGACCAAATAGTAGGATACCCTTGCACGGCTGCACCAAAGGCACTTCACAGTCAGAAATTGGGGTAAAGAGAGAGTTCATGGTACATAAGCTATTTTTATGAGGAATGAGTCATTTAGAAGATCACAACATAAGAATTGAATAATTTTTGTAGTTGTGATTGTTAAAGAATAAGAAGATATTTCAATGTTTCTGGAAGCGAAGTGTCACTAATTCTCCCAAAAACAGGTTCTCAAACCAATTGCATATAATACTATTTTGGGTTTTATGTGCTATTGGGCTGGACCCATGTTGCTTGTACTGATTAATCTCATTTCCAGTATGTGGGTATACATATAAATATATATACAGGTATACATATAAATATATATACAGGTATACATATAAATATATATACACATCTACATATACATATAGTCATATACATATACATATAAATGGGGATTAACAAATTTAGGTGTTCTCATTCCTGAATTCCTCTAACAGAAAAAAATATATAATGGGGTTGAACTCTAACTGTCAACAGACATGGAAAGAATTGCATATATTAAACAATAAAAACACGTTAATATGTAAATTAAGTAAAACCTTGGTTAATTGCCCCTTGCAAAAAAGCTCGGGCCTCTGTAAAGGAAGCATCACCAATTCCTTCATTGTATCCTTGACATTTTCAAGAGCTCCAATATCATCAAAAGTAACACCAATGTCATTAGGTGGAATAACATCAGCCAAAAGCCTCTTTTCAAACTCGTTCTCTGTTACAACATCCTGATTTCAGGCAACACAAGAAGCAGGACGATTCAGAATAATGACAATGACTACAGTAATCGAAGCAAGCAAACTTTAATAACAAAATCACCTTAAGCGACTTCTTCAGGCTCTTTGACTCATTCTGGATAGCCTGTAAAATCCCAATTCCATACTGGATGCTGGTAGATTAAATAATGATTAATAACATAAGTTGCATAACAACTATGAAGGTCAAAATAGAGTAATATCATATTTCTAACTAGCAGTGCAAGCTCATTAGTTACCTCTCACAAGACAACACAAGCTTTGCTTCAGGATCAGCTTCAGAATTTTGCATTAGGTGGTGGCTCAAAGCCCAACCAACAATCTTCTCTACAACTGCAAAATATATCAAACATGATATAGGAGGGAGATATTTAAGCTGCAAACCACTAACACTAAGCACTTAGTGATAGAGCTTACTTTCATTTGTAAGTGTCTGATCCTTGATGCACAAGGTCTCAAGTCCTTCACATTCCATCCCGCAACGGCTTAAAACCTGTAAAGAAAATTTAATGATTTGTAATTGTAAGTTGAGAACACCAATATTAAATTATATTTATAAACAATAAGATTTATGTCACTACACGGTTCAAAATGGTCAACTATCTTGAAGCCTAAAATCTTGGAACTTGGAAGAATTCAATGTAATTAAAGTTAAAGGAGGAAAAAGGGAAACAGAATGGTAACTGACGGAAGGCAATTAAGTGAATTAAGCGCTCCAAGTAAAATAGCACATGAAACTACAGTTTGTCTAGCTCCTTTTTATTTGAGATGTTTCCTGTTTCTTATCTTAACAAAGTCAAAATTGCAATGAGATAGTGGTCTGTTGTACTTGTATGTGAGAAACTCCAAAAAAATTGAGATAAAGACAGCTGTAAAGGACTACATTGTCATTGAGAGTACTAAACAGTCTGCATCATAGTCGAAATAAACATGCTTAACTTCCTTTACCGAAGTTATATAATTCCTGCAACTCTCCATACTACTCTATTTCTTATTTCTCCTCATTTTTTTAGTCATGCCCACACCCCAAGATATTATTACATGGTATAGGACAAATGGTGCCAACCACACCCATGCCATTGATTTTGAATAAACTAATATATTTTGAAGTCATTAAAACAATAACGACAGTGTAACTTTGTAAGGTATAATTGGGAACATTGGTCCTGGATCATGTGATAATTTATCCCCAAACCCCTCTATTTTAAGCAATAACTTTTCCAGCTAGTGATCAAGGGTACATGCTAAACAAAAGGTTTCACAAGAATAACAGTAGTAATCATACTAAAATGCAGAAAGAATTTACAAAATTACAAACATAAGAACTGTAGTGCCAAGGAAGAATGAAGCTCACAAGCTCAAAGAGAAATCAACAAAGTAGTGAACTGAGGACCATGTCCCCACTTGGTCTAATAAAATCTAAAGATCGTACCATGATCATTTAGAATCACGTAGCAGAATAGACTATAAATCTTGCATAGCCAAAATTGCATTTCATGTATACAAATACTATAAACATGACACTATTTTTAACAATTAATTTGTGATAGACCAAGAATTATTTGGCAGAACAGATGTGATCAGCAAACAGCAATAATAAGGCTTACGTTAAACATAGCAAAATGAACCATATTTCTTTATCAATATACATACATTTAGTCATTTAGCATTGGTTAATAGAAAATGATGCTGATTTTATGACAAGAAAATATATTGAAGCCTCCATAATGAGCAAACAAATTTATGTAACCATTTATTCCATAAATAAAGTTTGCCTTGGACCATGGTTGCTAAACTAAACAATCCTTAGGTCAAGAAAACAAGTTAACTAACATGCAAGCTCTATTTTTGGTAAACTCGTACGAGTTCAAATGAAATCTAAACAAATCAAGCCCACATTTATACATTAATTTTGCATACAAAATGTATTTTTTCCCATTTTTGTTGGATATTGAGGTTGAATGTGCTGCAGTATATTTGATAAATATAATTTTACATTTTTAGTATTACTTTTGCATTATTTCACAAAACAAAATAAAGTAAGTAGCCGACAAAAAAATCATATAACATGTGTCAAATATTGACTTATATTTATAAGTTTTTTATGAAGTTAGAATGTAGAATAAATAATAACTTGGATATGCCTTTACACTACATTTCGTTATTAAAAATGTTGTTAACTATTTGGAGGTATGTGAACTCTTACGAGTGTAGAAGTTTAGATTCGTGTTTTACCATGGCTCTGTGAGTTTTACTTAAACTCGTGATTTTGGCAACCTTGCTTTGGACACTTCAGAACAAAATGTTACAAGATTACATCCATTACAAGAAGTCCTAGCTCAAAAAGTTATCCAGACTTCCTTGTACAAAATTTAACTACTTAGATACGAAAACTTCTATTAATCTGTCCTGTAATAGTAATATTGGTCCACATAAACAATCACCTGCTCAACCAAAACCACAACATATCCATGCACTCGCTGGCAATTAATAGCAGTACCAATACCAAAATGGAAGGGAATGGCTCAATGAACAAAATAACTTGGTTCCATAATTAAAATGACTCAGAAAATGTCATATATCCACCAAACATTGTTTTTGGACACCAAATATATAGTATGAAGTTTTTAAAAAAATACATAAATACAGAAGACAAAAACTCACCATGTAGGTTGAACTAAAATTACTAGTTACATACCGTGCGCAAATGGTGCAAATTTGCTTTGATTTTGAGAGTCTCAACATCTCGATCAAGTTGCTGCTTCCAAGATGCTAAAAGCCCCTCATCCTATGACAAGAAATATATTATTAGAGAATAACAATTAGTTATTCTTATATTTCCTATGCTGAGTGAATTGGGTTATTAGTCACATGCTCAATAACCCAATTAATCACATGCCTAATTAGTTGTTAGGTTGTTATTTCAGTAACTAACTTATGTTAGTTACTGATTTCCTCTTTCTGTTTTGCTATCTCTTATTTAAAGAGATAAGCCTTCTCCTTTGTACTCAATCAAATATTGATCAAATAAAGTTTTGAAGTATATTCATCTTTTTATCTTTTTACATGCTAAAAGCCTTCTCCTTTGCCACTGATCCTTCATCACCACCACCCTCCCATTCCTCTGCTCCTCAGCAGTTTCTCCTTCTCTCTCTTCCTATTCCCTCTATCAAACTTAGTGAGAAAAACTACCTCACTTGGTGCCAATTCATGGTCTCTGTTCTCAAGTCAAACAGGGCCATTAGATTCATTCATCCTACTGAAATTCCACGAAAATACCTATCTGAATTTGACTGCACTCACCATCACATTAACCCCTATTATCTCAGCTGGGAGGAACAAGACCAAACTGTGTTTGCTTGGATTCTTAATTCCATCTCTGAATCTCTTCACACAAGAGTCATTGGCTGCACCTCATCCACTCAATTATGGGATGAACTTCACTCTTTCTGTAATGCACACACAAAGGCTAGAAGCAGGCAACTAAGGGCTCAACTGCGCAACATTTATCAAGGCAACAACACCATCTCAGAATACCTCTCAAGCATCAAATGCATCACTGACTCTCTAGCCTCTATTGGCACACCTATCTCAACTGCTGAACACATAGACTATGTTCTTGATGGATTGGGTGAGGATTTTCAAACTGTCATCACTGCTATAGAAAGCCAAATTAACCCACCCTCCATTAATGACCTTGAGCAATTTCTCTTGACCTTTGAGTCAAGACTCATCAAGAATAAGCATAAAGCAGTTTCTGATGCCCTTTCTGCCAATATTGCCACTATCCCTACCTCACATCAATCCACTGACTCCACTTCAATCCCTTCACACTTCAATCCCAACCTTCCACCAACAACTTCTCCTCCTAACCACAGGTTTGAGTCTATCCCTAACTCTTTCTCTAATGGATCAAGGGGGGTCGTTCCAACAGAAGATTCACAAGATTCAGTAGAGGTTCAAGAAACTCAAATGGGTTTGGCAGCAGCTTCTTCTGTACTCACTGCAACAGACCTGGTCATGATTTAGCTTGGTGTTATTTTGCACCTTACAATATCCCCAACCCTTACCCTGCCTATCCCTATCCCTACCCTCCCTCTCACTTATCCAAAGGACCAAGACCTGGCCATAATTCCTACAGACCCACCACTTCCCACAATGGCCAAAATTACTCTCCTAATACCACACCATATTATCCCTACCACCACACTCCTATGCCTAATCTTAGACCAACTATGCCTCCCTACACATTCCTTGGGCCTCATCATCCTCACATATCAACCTATCCACCCTATGCTATGAATGTCAGCACTGGAGCATCAGATCCTAAGCACTCTTTATGGTTTCCAGATTCAGGTGCCACCAACCACATCACCTCAGATCCTACTCTGGTTCACCAAACATCATAACAGTTTGGACCTGAACATCTTTACATGGGTAATGGCACAAAAGAACCTATTTCTTGCAGTGGAACAAGCACTTTCCCCTCCACTTTACACCCTCATCTGTCTTTATCTTTACATAAACTTCTTCTTGTGCCTACTATTACTAAAAACCTAATCAGTGTCTCCCAATTTGCTAGAGATAATAACTGTTATTTTGAGTTTCACCCTAATCACTGTTTTGTCAAATCAGAGGGTTCTAATACTATCCTCCTCAAAGGCTCCCTTACCTCTGAGGGTCTCTATGCCTTCCAGAACCTGTTTCCAAAAAAGACAGCCTGCTGTGCCTCAATTCCTACTCCAACTGGACAGTTCAAGTCCTCTGTATTAGATAGTCCTACTTCTAGGCATTTTTCTACTGATTTCTTGTGGCATTGTCGTTTAGGACATGCTCACACCTCTGTTGTAAACACTGTCCTTTCTACTTGTAATATTTCTCATTCAAATAAAACTGTTCCTAATTTTTGCAATGCATGTTGTTATGGCAAGTCTCATAGACTTCACTCTCCTACCTCCATCACCACTTACACTAATGCCTTTGATTTACTTTACTTAGACCTATGGGGCCCCTCACCAGTAATCTCTGAGTCTGGTTTTAAATACTATATCTCTATTGTAGATGCCAAAACCAAACATACTTGGATATTGTTACTTAAACAAAAATCTGAAACCCTTGCCATCTTCAAAAATTTTACCAAACTGGTTCTACTCAGTTTAACAAACACATCAAGGCTGTTCAAACTGATGGAGGGGGAGAATTCAGACCATTCACTAACTACCTATCCACCCTAGGCATCCTCCACAGATTGTCCTGCCCCCACACTCATCATCAACAGGGCACAGTGGAAAGAAAACACAGACACATAGTTGAAACAGGCCTGACTTTATTAGCTCATGCTGGCCTACCTCAATCATTCTGGGAATATGCCTTCACTACTGCTGTGTACCTCATCAACAAACTACCCTCTGCCACCCTCAACAATAAATCACCTCACTTCCACCTATTTGGATCTGCTCCAGATTATACAGCTTTGAGAGTCTTTGGATGTGCTTGTTTCCCTCTACTCAGACCATACAACACTCACAAGCTTGACTACAAGACAACTGAATGTACCTTCTTAGGGTATTCATCTATGCACAAAGGATACAAATGTCTATCCAAGGATGGAAGATTGTACATCTCCAAGGATGTTAAGTTCAATGAATCAGCTTTTCCCTTCAAAAACAGTTCCATACTTGGCTCTCCTAACATCACTGATCACTTGTCACCCTCTCTAACTCACTTACCTAACCACATCCATACCTCTCCTACCAACCTTGCACCAACATATCCTACTCAATTAGCACCAAATCCTACTCCTTCAGTAACCTCATATACCCAACCTAATACTCCCTTATCACCTACCCTACACCCTACTACTGAATTTACACATTCTAGCCATAACCATGTTACTTCACCCTCCTTTGACCTACCCTCGCCCACTGGATCCAGCCCTTCCTCCTTTACTTCTCTACCTCCACCTCCTCCTTCTCATCCTATGACAACCAGATCTAAGGATGGCACCAGTAAGTCTATTTTACCCAGTCTTGCAAGCCTCTTCTTGGCTCACACTGAACCCTCTACTCCCAAAGAGGCTCTTCTCAATCCAGTTTGGAAGGCAGCCATGCAGGAAGAATTTGATGCACTGCAAAAACTAGGCACTTGGTCCCTAGGTACCTCCTCATAAGAAGGCCATTGGGTGCAAATGGGTATTTAGGGTTAAGGAAAATCCTGATGGCTCCATTGCCAAGTACAAAGCCAGACTTGTTGCTAAGGGATTTCATCAAATTCCTGGAATTGACTACAATGAGACTTTTTCCCCTGTCATCAAACCTATCACTATCAGAATTCTCCTTACCTTAGCTGTCACTTATGGTTGGTCCATTCAACAACTAGACATCAACAATGCTTTCCTAAATGGTGCTCTTCATGAGGAGGTATATATGACTCAACCTATTGGCTTTCATAATGGTGACAAGAACACTGTGTGCAGGTTACACAAGGCCTTATATGGTCTCAAACAAGCTCCTAGGCAATGGTTTGAGAAATTCAAGAGCACTCTCCTTCATTTAGGATTTCAGCCTAGCAAATGTGATAATTCTCTATTTATCTCACTCACCAATACCTNNNCCTACCAACTGTTTGTTCTAGTCTATGTTGATGACATAATCATCACTGGTACTTCAACCTCAAAAATATCTGCCCTTGTGGACAAACTCAGCACTGCCTTTGCTCTTAAGAAACTAGGTAACTTGGACTATTTTCTGGGCATTGAAGTTAAACATATCAGGGATGGTACTCTGTTTCTCACTCAAACTAAATACATCAGAGACCTGCTCAGCAAAGCTTCTATGAAATCTGCCAAGCCTAGTATCACCCCTATGGCAACCACTTGCAGGCTTACCAAAACAGACTCAAGAGCCTTTGATAACCCTACTATGTACAGGTCGATAGTTGGAGCTCTTCAATATGCCACTATTACAAGACCTGATTTGGCTTATAGTGTTAACAGGGTATGTCAATTCATGAGCAATCCTCTAGAACAACATTGGGTTGTACACTTCAGAACAAAATGTTACAAGATTACATCCATTACAAGAAGTCCTAGCTCAAAAAGTTATCCAGACTTCCTTGTACAAAATTTAACTACTTAGATACGAAAACTTCTATTAATCTGTCCTGTAATAGTAATATTGGTCCACATAAACAATCACCTGCTCAACCAAAACCACAACATATCCATGCACTCGCTGGCAATTAATAGCAGTACCAATACCAAAATGGAAGGGAATGGCTCAATGAACAAAATAACTTGGTTCCATAATTAAAATGACTCAGAAAATGTCATATATCCACCAAACATTGTTTTTGGACACCAAATATATAGTATGAAGTTTTTAAAAAAATACATAAATACAGAAGACAAAAACTCACCATGTAGGTTGAACTAAAATTACTAGTTACATACCGTGCGCAAATGGTGCAAATTTGCTTTGATTTTGAGAGTCTCAACATCTCGATCAAGTTGCTGCTTCCAAGATGCTAAAAGCCCCTCATCCTATGACAAGAAATATATTATTAGAGAATAACAATTAGTTATTCTTATATTTCCTTAGTTATTCTTATATTTCCTATGCTGAGTGAATTGGGTTATTAGTCACATGCTCAATAACCCAATTAATCACATGCCTAATTAGTTGTTAGGTTGTTATTTCAGTAACTAACTTATGTTAGTTACTGATTTCCTCTTTCTGTTTTGCTATCTCTTATTTAAAGAGATAAGCCTTCTCCTTTGTACTCAATCAAATATTGATCAAATAAAGTTTTGAAGTATATTCATCTTTTTATCTTTTTACATATATTGTTAAGATTATATTATATAGGAGAGAAAAATTGATGAAATGCAATCGACTGCTCATACCTGTGGCATGTGAATTGTTACTTTATTTGGAAAAAGCTTAGTCAAAGTTTTGTTTGGCTTTGGGACTTCCTTTCCCCTTTCATGCAATCTTCCAAAACCATCCTGAAATTTTTTGAAGAGGCATGATATTACTATAATTCAGAAAACTTGAAAGAACTTCCATTAGGTTCTGTGTAAGAAGACATCAAAAGACAAGCATACACAAGAAACAAATGCAGAAACAGGCAATTCATGTTTCTCTGTTTGCAATAGAAGAATGAACTCAAAAGGAGATGAGGTTCTTACAGGGAAAGCCAAGTCAAGAAGGGCAGTCTGATTGCTGCCGAACTTCGTAAAAAGCAAACCCCCAGGATGTGACTGCAAGGACAAATTAGTTATATATCAATGACATGATCACTTATACACATTCATGTAGACCAGGGATGAGACGGAAATTCAAATGACCAAATATATAGGATATCCAATTTGTATCTTCAACCATCATATACATCTTTTCAAGTTTCTTAATTAATAAAATAAAACCAGATATGTATAGCCTGTAAAGGTAACTATCTAGAGAGAAAATGAGAGAAGAGAGAGAAAGAGATTTGTAGAAACTGAATTTTATTCAATTAAACTTGTTGTTACAAGAGGAGAGCCTCAGCTCTATTTATAGAAAGCAGGAAACGTCCTTGGCAAGCTAACTAACACAGTTAGCTTGACTAATGACTTTCAACATAAATGTTAGCTTTAGTAACAAGCTAGCCACTACTTGTTAGCTACAATACAAAACAAGCTAACCTAAATATTATTTCCTAATATAGCCCATTCCTATTAAACATACAGAACTGTGGATTCTCATAAATTCATTCAACAAAACTGCTTGTCCTTAAAACAAATCCAAATAGCACACCTATAAAACAATACCCATATTATCTTACCATGGACTGTTAAAAATCTGTTTCTGCAATAGTATACACCTCAAAGCTTCTAATGCTTCAATGTGCATGCCATTTTAGAAATACAAAACAATATTCATTAAAGAAAAGGGAAAAATCACCTTCTCCTTCCGACTGTCATTATGAGTGTGTGAACCTATGACCACCACATTGTCTGGAAGCTTTTCAAGCTTACTTCTAAATGAATATGGATCTCCATTTCCTACTATAGACTTCTCTGCATCTTTCATGAACAAAATGAGAGGTTCAGTTCTGCTTTCAGTAAACACAACCTGGAACAAAAGACATACAAATTATCACTGTAAGATTGAAGCATAATACAACTAGAAGTAACCGTACTAGACCAGAGAGTGAAGTAAAAGACAACCTCGAACAATGTATTGATAAGTAATTTGTCCAGTTCATCAATGCCACCATTTTCCAAGCGAAGATCAGTGACTGGAAAGAAAGAAAGACTACTTCAGATTCTAGGACCAAAATAACACTCAAAGATAAAATAATATAAAAGATCTTAAAAGACTTATCAGACAAAGCAGTACCGTTGCAGAAAAATCCTTGACCTCCCTCACAGGCACCTCCAAGATCAACTCCATCAGGTACAGGTTTATCAAATCTTACACCAACTTTTGACAAGGGATTTTCCTCAAAAACCAAGACAACCTTTCCACGACTTCCATTAGTTGGACCCCTATATGTGCAAGTGCAATGATGCAGCAAAGTTATAACCCAAAATAGAAACACTTGCACTTTGTTTCTTATGGATAGAAATGGAGGAAATGGTTTTGCAAGGAATGGGAATTAGAGGTGAAAGCTACATTGCATTGTCTAAAACAAATGTTAATATGGAGGAATTAAACATAAAATAATATTGGACTAGAATTCTATTAAAAATGGAGAAACTCAAAGTAAAGAGGAAACTAATAAAGTTGCTTATAGTATTCTAAGTTACACACTTAGATTACATTGTTAAAGTTAGTTATTGCTGAATATGAAATTTTGTCTCTATTTTGTTGCCCCTAATTTATATGACTACCAAAAGGGAGAAGAAAATTAATGTTTATACCCTTCTCCCACCACAGTTCCCATATTTCCTATAAGTGGTATAGTCTACTCATTGTGAATATTGCATAATTGGCTATTAAATGTAAAAACCATCCATGTTGAATTGCCATGTTGTAATCAAGAGTGAGGGCTTCATGCTACAACCTTCCAATTTTAGTGAAAAAAATTCCACCCAATCAATACACTACTATATATAATTATAATCATTATAGGCAACTCAAGTTCTCTACTTAATTAGATACGTGCAAAAGGATAATTCAACCACAACAATGTCTATCAATGAGAAATAGAAAACCAATTCAGAACAGTTTACGACTAACTTTTACCTTGAAGAAGATGTCTGATACAAGGTACCAGAAGATGAGCAGCTATATTTTACCTTATCACCTGCATGATTATAAATGGAAAACGTCAGCACTTTCAGATGAAATTAAGGCCCTTTAAAGATGGGAGAAAACCAAAATAACACATACCTAGTTTAAACAAACAATTTTTAGCTGTCCCAGAGGTAGATGCTACACTATCAATTTCTAACTTAGGTTGGGACTCGAGACCATGTGGAGTAGGTGTATTTGAAGAGCTAGGTGTATCAGTGTCGCTAGTTGATGGATCCATGCTCCTAGCCATGTCTGTGGCTGTAGGACTTTGCTTGGCGGAGCTGCAGGATTTATCAGCATGGGATCCATCTTTGAGCAGCTCAGCTTCCTTTGAAGATAAACCCTAGTGATGAACAACAAATGAAGATTCACCTTCGTAGCTTTCAGTAAAAAGAATAATTCAATGATGCATTGACAAAAAAAAGGCATGTATGATTGATCCCAATCTATCAGATCAAACAATGAAACTTTATCTTACACCCAAAAGCAAATGGCTATCAAATATGAGCAATTTAGCACCAAAGTAATTTGCCAGTGCTTTTGCCAACATCTCCTGGTATATTTCTGATCCTGCAGAGAAACAAAAATTGGCAATTCAGAAAACAATGAGTGAAGGGGAAAGAAGTTGAAACAAAAAAATTAAAATAAAAGAGAGCAGTACACTCACACACCTGCAGGTCCTGAGAGTAGGATACGAGGGTTTATGGTTGTAAGATCTGCGGTATACTTTGCATGTTCTTTATGCTTCAGGTGTATAAAGCATGCTGCAACAAGGACATTTTTTGTATTCTCACTGCAAAAAGATAATTATAATCAGGTAGCCCATCAAAAAAGAAGCTTTAAGAATGACTGCAAGCAAAATGCATGAAAGACTCAATCAAGTCATATAAATAACGTAAAGTCTAATTTATTTAAGAAAAAATAAATCCTACAAATATGAATACATCAAAATTAAATGTCAAGTTTTTATGCCATTGTGAACTCACGTTGAGAGAAAGGAAGATACGACATGCAAAGATAAAGCTAGAAAATGATTTGAAACTATCACAGATAAAGCAGAGCACCATAGATACAAAAATCCAAATGTGTGGGACATTCAATTACATAAATGTAGAATAGAAGAGGCACCCATAATTAATATAGTCATAAGACCTTTAACATAACGTCGCAATAAATATAGAATAGAAGAGAATTGTACCTTAAAAAGTATGGGAAGCTGTCAAAGGACATGTCTATTTCTTTTCCATCCAGAACTGCAGCTTCAACATTTTCTTTAAAAACTGCACAGCGCACAGACGTACCCGAAGTCGATGCAGCTAGTGTATCCCTCGTCCCATTTCTTTCTTCCAATACCTGTTTACAGATATTTTTGCTCAATTTCAGTTTACAATTAGATCCAGCAAGGATCCTGAAGAAAGGCCCTAGGAAATCATTCACCCCAGAGAGTTTTACATTGCCTGCTTCTGTGCCTGTATCATCTGGATCACAATCCAAAGGAGAGTTTTTGTCGCTTGCTCCAACATCAGAAGCCTTATCCGTCCCCACATTTGGAGCTGAGTTGCTTTCAAGACCATCAAGCTCAGATTCTGTACCATCACGGAGAACAGAATGACCAGAAACATCAGTAACATGGTGAGGTTTATTGGCAGTCTGAGATGGAGACTTCAATTTTGTAAGATCATGTTTGAGGCTAGAAAGAGAAGCCAAGATGGAAGCCCCTGCCACAGCTGAAGAGTCTCTATTTCTCCTTTCAATCTGCACAAATTTCCCAACACCATTCTGAATGTCTGCACCCTTAACTGTGCCTTCGATATTTAGTTGCTGAAAAATCTATGCCAAAATATGTCAAGGAACCCTATGCAGAGACAAGGAAAAAAGACTATTGGGAACAAGGAAATAATATACAATTCTGATACTGCTCCTCTATAAAATAAAATAAAAAACAGGAGGGGGGATGACATTCAACTGAAAAAATAAAAGGATACATAAGAATGATTTCCCAGCAACCCAAAAACCACCTCATCGCCGGAATTAAGCACAGAGCTGGTGTTCTTCTTGACAAGCGTCCCATTTACTAGCACAGATCCTTTGCTACCCGTACTTTCTAGCACAGCTACAGCATTTCCCTCACGCTGACCATTTCCACGAACAACATTAAAAATAACTCATAATATCCTAAGATATTCACCTCAAACAACTGGAAAGAGAGTGGAAAAAGGCAACCAAGCACACACCTCCAGATAAGCATTTATAAGTCTTAGACATAGTAGTTAGTCCTGCATAGTGGTGCTAAGTGACCAAGAACAAAAACGTAATAGCAGGATGGCTGCTACTTTAAGAAATAGCAAATATATATGCACAGATATATACAGACAGAATTTTTAACTGTCTTTTATAAGTATATAACTAAATAACTGTTATACATGATTATAAAGGTACAACTGTATATTAATAATTATAATATTACCAACAATATTATTATGATAAAGATATTGCTAGAAATAATGACATGATACCGATAGATAATTGCTTAAAATATAAAAGAACGTGAAAATGTTTAATAACTACTGGTAATTAATGTCAACCGTGAGAATAAATGTGATAACCAAAAATGCCAACCACTTGAAAACCAGTGATTAAGTTCTTAATCAGCTGTAAAGTTCTAACATGAAAAATATAATAACTATTAACTTAACTCATAATCAAGAGTTACTACAAGTTTTGTGAATCTGCAACTCTTAAGCTTGACTGATTGTGGAAGACGAAAAATGTAGAAACAATTTAAAAAAGAAAGACGGAGAGGTCTGAAGAAAGTGAATGCCCAAAATTCTAAAAGCTGAGAGTCGCAAAGGTGGCTGGGCCGCCATAGATAGGGCTGGGATGTGGTCCAAAGGAATAGGCTGGCCAGAAATGAAGTAGGTTTGCTGGAAATGGAGTGGGCAGACAAGAAAGGCTTCAGATAGTTCCCCATTTAGCTATAACAGACATGAAACACGCTGCAGTAGGCCTCTATCTCAATCATGACACAAAAATGTTCCAAGACAAAGCTTCCATAGCAGACAAAAGCCCCCTCCGTAAAGCACCAGTTCCATCGGCAAAATAAAACAATTAACTACCACTTAGAAATAGAAACATGTGTCCAACAGTAACTCGGTAAAGTGAACCGTTGGCAAGTTGTAACATGTGAGCTTGGAAAAGCCTAACCATAACATACATCTACAGTCTAATCAATGCAACTTCCAAAACTACATTCAAAATGAACGTACCTCAGTATACTTGATCTTGCATAAATTTCCACTTATAGTCTGATCCTTCAATGGAAAATTGCAATTTCTACTCGAACCGATCGTGAAATTCGGTGTGCAAATGACAACATTTGGATTCTGCAAAACAAATATCCCATATAAATATATACCATCTGTGTTTAGATTAGCTTATGTAGTACTTCAAAACAGCTCATAATAAAAAATCATTCCAATTTCGAAGAAAGCTGACTCTTTTCCGAAAGTAACCAAAAACAAAGTCTACCTGTGAAGACTGAGTCAATAGCCTGCACCAGGGAACTGAACAATCAGTTTTTTGATTCTGCTTCTGATATATGCCCCATGAAGAGAAAGAAGCCCTTTGTTTCTCAGCCACCAAAGTTGTTGGCGAAGAACCTTCACAATAGATAAATAAAATTAAATAAAAAATCAAACTTTTTTAGTCAAGTAACAATTCAGTTTCAGTATAACCTTCAGCAATCGGAGCTGCCACAGCCACCGCAGGCGCAGCGTCGCATTTACCATCAGCACCGCCAGCTTCAGAGATCTGAGTATCACCGGTACCGCATTCTCCGGGATCGGCAGGAGGTTCAAGAGTTCTCAAATCCTTGGAATTCTCCGCTGCCGGCGCCGGTTTCTCTGACGCGTCGCCGCCATTATCAACCTGAGGAAGAAAACGAAATCAAAATCAATAACCCTAATATCACTAAAGCAGAAAACAAAAAGAGTGAGATATTTATACGAAAAGGATTGGATTGAATCGTTTGAGAAAGGGACAAAACCCAGAAACCTTGTGTCGTTTAGAAGAAGGGGAAGAAGGAGGCTTGTTATTGTCGTCGGAAGAAGAAGGTCGTTTAGTGTTGTTGGAAGAGAGAGATCCAGTGTTGCGTCTCGTTGAAACCATTGATGTGTTTTTTTTGTGTTTCTGTTTCTTTGGCTTCAGCGACAGAAAAAATGGGTGACATAAATAAAGAAGAGAACGGGATAGATATTAATGCTTTTATGAATCACTTATTGTACTTTTGTATTTATACTATTTATACTTTATTACATTTATATTGCATTTATTTGTTTTGGCTATGCCTTTTCTAGGGTTCTCTTCTTACGTGTGAGTTGGGGCAAGGAAACCTTGTAAGTACTTGTTTTTTTTGGACTACTACCATTCATATCTTCATCTCATAAATAATGAATTGATTTTTTTTAAGCTGTGAGATTGTGAAAAAGTATTATTCTTATAAATTGAACTCGTATATTTTGATTTTTCTAAGATTTAATATAACTTTACACCGTTAAAATTATTTTTTAATATTTAATTATTTATTTATATACTTTTCCATAAGCAATATATTTATATTTATACTATATATAAAGCCAAAACTTGAAATAACTACTATTATGATTCTATTTTCCTATTTTGTCCTTAATATTTTTTATTTCTAAAGTAAAACCATATAATCCTAGATAACTATAAATCTATAGTTAATACATCTCACTTTAAGTTGAATATTATAATAAATACAAAATTATAGCATGAAGTATATTCAATAAAAAACATTCTAAATTATAAAATAAGAATGCGGGTCGGGAAACACAGAATGTCTTTAAACACGCTAGTATTTATTGTATGAATAGTGTATTTGATAATTTTTACATTAGTTAAATGGATAAAACTCTTTTTCATATTTTCTTTTATAACTATCATCCTAAGTGTTTTACTCAAACCATGGCCATCATAACAAAATTGTGTTTTAACATAATTATTAGTTTTCTTTTCTTATTATATCATTCATGCACGCCAACTTTCCACAATTATCTTTTCTCTCATCATAATAAGCATGAGAGTATAATTAATAAATAATTAATTAATATTGAAGACAACAATTAAAACAACACTTATAAAAACAAATGAATTAATAAATAATGCAGTATCAACTTAATAATAAATTGTAATATATAAAATATTATTAGAATGTAATTTAACAATATGCATATATTTGTGGGATATCATGACATTTTTTTTAGTGATTCGGAAATTATAAAAAAATAAAGAGCAAAAGCGAAAACTAAGTTAAAGAGGCAACGTCCAACTGCAAGATAGAAAGAATTTCTGCAGGAGGAGAGTTCCAAATTCTTGAATTCTCAAGAGGTCCAAGGCTGAGCTTAGCTAGAAAGTCTGCCACCGAGTTCCCTTCTCTGAGGATATGATGGGTTAGAACCTCCCAATGTCTCTCGAGCAAGCCACTGATACTGAGAATGATTCCTGCCAAACGCTCCAAACAAACTTGGACCCTTCCTGAAATGATGTGAATAACTTCAAGACAATCACTCTCCAAGATTATCTTCCGATACCCCAAAGTCCAGGCTAGCTTTAAACCAAACTCAATAGCCAGAAGCTCCGCTTGAATTGAAGATCCTATGCCAAAAATAGTAGAGAAACCAGAAATCCAAAACCCATCATCATTACGAATCACACCACCATCTCTAATGGAATGATCCCTCAAGCTGCAACTGTTGTCAACATTAACCTTAACCCAACCACTCTTCGGCCGACACCAGTGGATAGGAGGCAAGGGAGGGTCAATAGAAGAGCTAACAATGGAGAACCAATCTCTAAAATCATGATGCACATTCCTAGTGACATAAGAAATATCCCAAGGGGTACTACCAAAAATAGAGTTGTTGCGCTATCTCCAAGACCACCAAACACCAGCCAAGAAGAGACGACCATTACTGCATCTGGCATTTGTCTCTAACCAAGACAAGCAAGAGTCGTTATCCCAGAAGGAAACCTCAGAAAAACCCAAACGATGCCAAAGAGAAGAAGAGTGCCCAAAGTCTCGGAGAATATGAAGAAGATCCTCAGTATGAGAATTACAACGACTACATATTGATGAAATAGCCATATTCCTTTTGAAACGAAGATTATTAGTTGGCAAAGATTCATGCGCACATAACAAACAAAGAAATTTTACCTTTTCAGGTACATGCTTCCGCCAAAGCCAAGTCCAATTTGACTGTAAGGATCCCGAGACCTCATTGCTCTTAAGCCACTAGTAACCTGAATTTTCCCTATAGGATCCTGAAGCAATCTCATCCCAATACCAAGTGTTATTGGTATCGTAGGAAGAGAGAGAATGATAAACTGCACAAAAGCCTATTTCATATGAGCAGGAATTAGAGTGTAGAGCATACTAAAATTCCAAGTAGAGTCTTTCCAAAGATCCTTAGCAGTCATCCGAGTATCAGAGATATGGACATAGTCAACCATAGTGCAAAGCAAACCCAAACATGACCAATTGTCATACCAAAACAAAAGGTCACCATCCCCAAGATGAAGACTGAACCCGCTCTTCAACATATTAGTTGCTTTAACAATACCCTTCCAGACAGGAGACGAAGAGCACTTGTTAGCGACAAACAATAAACATCCATCAGAAATATACTTCTGTGTAAGGACCTTGCACCAAATCTTGTTACTTCCTTGGAGCAAATCCCAAGTCAGCTTACCAAGCAGAGAGACGTTAGCCATGCGAGTATCACGAATTCCCAAACCACCATATTTTTTGTTTCTTGTAATAACCTCCCAATTCACCAAATTCAGACTCCTCTTATTAGGGTCACCACCCCAAATAAAATTCCTAGTCATCTTATCCATTTCATTACAAACATTTCGAGGAAGCCACATAATTTGCATGGTGTAAATAGGGACAGCGGTTGAAACTGATTTAGCAAGACAAATCCTCCCTACCTTATTAAGAAGATTAGATTTCCATGAACTCATGCGCCTCTGGATCTTCTCAATAAGCGGGTTAAAGATAGTACGCCGAACCTTGCCATGAACCAAAGGAATTCCTAGATAGTTTTCTAAGTTAGAAACTATCCGCATCCCACAAATAGACATAAAACTTCGCTTTCTGACGTTTGAAAAAGATTTGGAGCAAATAAAGTTCGACTTCTCAACATTAACTTTCATACCAGAGGCCTGACAAAAGTCATCCAGTATAGAGGATAGGAAATTCACCTGAGTATTAGTAGCTTTACAAAATAGAATAACATCATCAGCAAACAAAAGATGGGAGATAGGGGAGCCACCTCGTGAGAGTTTAATCGATTGCCACAAGCCCAAATCAACCTTTGGTTGAATTAAAAGAGATAACTTCTCCATACACATAACAAACAAGTAAGGGGACATGGGATCACGTTGTCGGAGGCTCCTAGTTGGGGAGAAAGAGTCCAAGCGAGAGCCATTCCAAAGAGTGATATACTGCCATTTCTAACACGCCACATGACCATCTTCACAATAGAAGCAGGAAAGCCAAAATCAGCTAGAGTTTGCTCAAGGAATTCCCAACTGACTCTATCATAAGCCTTTTCCAAATCAACTTTAAAGGCCAAAACACCCTTTTTCTGCTTGGATTTATGAATATGAGGCATAACTTCCTGAGCAAGAATCACATTATCAGCAGTCTCTCGACCAGGAATAAAGCTACTCTGCAAAGGTCCAATAAGATCACTTAGATAAGGACACCATCTACTCACCAGAACCTTTGTTACCACCTTATAAGCCACATTACACAAGCTAATGGGATGCAAATCTTTTAGAGAAGTAGGAGATGCAACTTTAGGAATGAGAACCACAAGAGTTTCTAGTAACCGAGGATTCACAAAGCCATTATGGAAAGCATCTTGAACCATTTTCCAAATATCCTTGCCCACAATCGGCCAATATTTCTTGAAGAAGTAGGGTTGAAAGCCATCAATACCAGGAGATAGACATAATCTGCCTGTAGACCTCATCAAAATTAACAGGAGCAGTCAATTGATCAACCCTAGCAGCAGACAGCGTCAAAGTCAACACATTACATCTATCCAGATTGCTAGAACTCAAACCACGAAAAATGGATTGAAAGTAAGAATTAGCCTCAGCTCTATGTTTTGCAAGATCAGTAGTCCAACTACCATCCCCAAGGAAAAGGCCATGATTTTTATTACGCTTTCTTCTAACAATGGTATGTGTATGGAAAAACTTAGTGTTCATGTCCCCAAAACGCACCCATTGCTCTCTAGACTTATGATACCACAACATTTCCTCTTCCCTTAGGGATTTATTATAATCCTGCCTCAATTGAGCCTCGAGAGTAATAAGAGCATGACTATCACACGTTTCCAAACTTGGCTGAATCTCTCTAATTCTAGCTTCAAGTCTCCTTTTTCTCCTGAAAATATTACCAAAGATATTTTTATTAAAAAAAATAGCTTAGCTTGGCGAGTTAGAAGGATGCTCATCATTATCCAACGAAGACCAAACGTGGCGAACAACCTCCTCAAAATCAGCATGAGACGACTAAGCAACTTGAAAGCGGAAAGGACGACACGAGATAGGCTCACCATCAACACCACAACGGATAAGAATAGGACAGTGATATGAATGTAATTTAGGAAGGTTCTCAACATAGGCTTCCGAGAAAATCGTGCGCCAATCAGTATCAGCAAGAGCTCGATCAAGACGCTTGGAGACATTCCTCCCACCTTGCTCTCGTCTGAACCAAGTGAATCTACTACCAATCGCTCCTAAGTCTAATAAACCGCAAGAACCCAAGACCTGAGTGAATTTAGTCACCCTAGTGAGAATGAAATTACCACCTCTCACTTCAAAAGGAAGAATAATTTCATTAAAATCATCAAGCACCAGCCAAGGGATAGACACCATCCTACGAAGCGTAAGAAAGTGTTCCGAGAGTAACTCATGAACCAAAAGGGAAGGACTAGCATACACCGTAGTACAAATCCACCCCCGACCCCTAGTCTCGAATTTGACTGAAATGGCCTGGTGGAACACATCAATAACTGTACAAGTGACCAAGCTACTCACATCACTGAGAACCCAAATATCACCTACATGACCAGAAGCTTCAACAATTCCACAAGCTTTAAAACCAAGACCATTCCAGAAACCTTCAGCGTCCCTGAACTGACAATGGTTTCTAAGACAATGAAAATTGAGGGTTGATATTTTTTAATCAACTCCCTTGCATGACGACGACCATTGCTATTAATAGCACCACGAATATTCCACGAGATAATATTAAAATTCTGAAATTCAGTCATATAAACAAGTAGGAAGAAAAGAAACCAAGCATTAATAGTCCATGACAAATTTATGCTCATCTCGAGGATCAAGGTTCACACTAAGATTATCATCACACTCCATTATATTAGCCAAGCCATGCAAAGAAACATTAACTTCACCTCCATAATCATGTTGAGCATCACCAAACATGTTATTATTAATTTCATTAATCTTACCATGTGTACCACGTGAAGACGTCCTAGTATGAGATTGCATGAGTTGACCAGCACTAGCAACATTATCCATGCATGAAACATTGGTTCCTTCATTAACATGTCTTGAAGCATTCACCATAGAACAAGAGTTAGTTATGCTATAGCCTTATGCGGTATGCATTTCCAAAGCCAATAAATCATTTTCCAATATGTTTTTCTTGCCAACCGAAACATTATTAGAAGGTTGGACCACTTCATTAACCACCAATAAATCATTCTCCATAATTTGTGCCTCCATTAAGTTTTGATTTGCATGCACCAGTGGGATATCTTTTCTACTCATTAAACCTTCAAAGCTTGAATTATTATCATTAAGTAGTGGACCCCTACTGTTATGCAATTCCCCAAACGTGAATGGGGGAATAGTAGCAACTTTTGTGCCAACCATTGAGGTTATTGAATTCACTTTATCATAGTTGTTTTGGGAAGAATAACCATAGGATTTGATGAAGCTTTCACCCCCCACATTGGCCTCATTCTTTTCTGGTTGTTGATCCTTTTAATATCTTGGACCACCTTAGATGATGAAGGAGAACCAGAGACATTAGCAAAAAAGTTATTGGGGTCTTTAGCCACTGAAGTATGTTGGTCCACTACCTTAGGGTTTCTCAAAGTGATAGAAGCATTCTTTTTAGGAAGTCTCTTCTTTCTTGTAACCGTTAGCCACTCCCCATAATTCTCCAATGAATCAGTAACAACAGGAGAGTTAGAAGGATGTTCATCATTCTTTCCATAATTCTCCCCAACAACATTCAAAACCTGCTCCTCCATTGTCCTGGTTTCTAGAGGTGGTACAGCTGTTGGTTTGCTAGAGCAATTCCTTGTAACATGGCCATAACAACCACAAGTCTTGCAAATCACATGCAATCCCTCATACATAACTTTGTAGAAATGCCCTCCCAAATTGTACCTTCCAACCACTGGTTTACTAAGATCAATTTCGATGCAAACCCTAGCATATCATCCACAGGCAGCCCTCAACGTGTTTGTGTCCACCTTAATAAGTCTACCAACACACGACGCTAAGCTGAGGAGGAAGCTTTCATCATAGTACACCATGTCCAGACCAGGAAAACGAATCCAAACCATGGTACGATCAACTTTGGCCATTGGAGCAACAAACTCCGGAGTCCAACACGCTACTGCCACATAATGATCAAATAACATCCAAGGACCACCTCCAATAATCGTTTCTCTGTCCGCCTTCAGGTCAAATTTCACATAGTAGAAGCCATGATCAACATCTACCATATCAAAGTCTCCCTGAAGCTTCCAAATCCTTTGTAACTGTTCTTTGAAAACATTATAATTGAGTGATTTTCCAACTAGAGTGATGACTAGAGCATCCCTCCATGGGAAACAAAGTTCCTCAAAGACCTCTTTATCCAGAGAAATATGAGGAACCAAAGCATTACCTTCTTCAAAGGCAATAGTCATAAGTTTTTCAGCCACTAAGTCTCTTTTCACCACTGAACGTGGTGGTTGTTGCTTGTCAAGAACCTTATCCCTAAAGGATATCCCATCACTTACCAAAGATGGCTGGAAATTCCTGCCATCTAGAGGTTTAGAAGGAGCGGGGGATGCTCAGAGAATTTTGTATAGAACATGCTCAGAGGATACTCAGAGAATTTTGACTTGTGTAGAGTATATCATGACATTTATCACCACATATAAAATATTATTATGGGTATATATTTTTATACATACTCCTCAGTGTGTGTATATTTGCTATATACTTCAGCATTGAGGTTTGGTGTGCAGCACAATACATACTCTAATAAGTGTATGTTAATTTGTGGCCTTTAATTAGGATGAGTAGGTGGTAGAATTTAGTAGAGATCGAAATAGTATAGCGAGAATTAGACACCTTTTACGAGTTGAGTTCCTTTAAAATGTGTTTATTTTTAAAGCCATGATATATTTAGTTATTTACTATAGATTATTAAGTGTTGTAAAGGTTAAAAGGAAGATAAATAATGATATTAGTAGATGTGAGCCGGGCAATGAGAAGATAGATCGAGTTGGTGATGTGATAGCGGATAACATGGGGATATAGCGAATAACATGGGGATAGCCGTGAGGGATTCTACTTTCATTTTACATAAGAGAATATTGTATTATTATTATAATTTTTTACCTTGTTAGTATTTCATTTATTGTTAATTTGTATTACTTTTATTTAAAAGTCATTGATAATTAACATGTGAATTATGAATGATGTACTAATATTATTAAAAAAACTAGCAGTATACTCGTGCACTTGCACGAGTCGCTTCTTTGTTTATGCATAATTAACATTGATTTTTGAGTGTATACGTAGAATATTAACAATTATAAATGTGTTTGTATAAACATTTATTTGTTGAAAGTGTAATTATAGAAAATATTTGATTCTTAAATAACTCAATAAATAAAATTCAAATTGTATTGGATAATATCTCACCTCTATATTCTCTATATAAAATTATAAATATAAGAAGTTATTTTTTCATCATATTTTTTGTGATTACGTTTATAAGTATCATATAAAGTCATAAGGATTTTTTAGCATATCTCTTAA
>NC_032023.1:10264660-10265430 GCF_001865875.1 Lupinus angustifolius
GAAAAATTAAAATTCAAAGAATCTGAACTGTAATATTAAAATTCAGTGCGAAAAATGTCAAAAACTTTGATGAGGTGAAAAAATACAATTATTCTTAGATTAATGGTAAACATTAAATTATATAGATAGATTAATGTAAAGAAATAATTTGAATGTGAAAAATGATTTCAATTTCATCTAATGTTCAATGATTATTACTTTTTAACATAACAAAACATAGATGTTGTAAACACTCAATTTTAGTGGGGTAGCAGCATGAATCAGTCACTAATTAATATTAAATTATTATTAGCATATAAAATATATAATATATAAAAAGTAAGGCGGAAGTAGCATGAAGAAAAAAATGTAAGGAGAAAGTGACACATGGCATGAGGGAAGGAGAAAGTGACATGTGACACGAGGGAAGGAGAAAGTGACATGTGGCATAAGAGAATTTTTTTTATTATATTGTTAATAGATTTTTTACATTGTTAGTATTTCATTTATTGTTAATTTGTATTACTTTTATTTAAAAGTCATTGATAATTAACATGTGAATTATGAATGATGTACTAATATTATTAAAAAAACTAGCAGTATACTCGTGCACTTGCACGAGTCGCTTCTTTGTTTATGCATAATTAACATTGATTTTTGAGTGTATACGTAGAATATTAACAATTATAAATGTGTTTGTATAAGCATTTATTTGTTGAAAGTGTAATTATAGAAAATATTTGATTCTTAAATAACTCAATAAATAAAATTCAAATTGTATTGGATAATAT
>NC_032023.1:10265530-10265999 GCF_001865875.1 Lupinus angustifolius
TTTATTTATTTGATTATGTTTTAGCTAATAATCATTGTATGAAAATAACTCATAAATTAAAACACACTAAGTTAGGATATGACAGATATTTTTTCTGATAAATTTAATCAAAATAATAAAAAGAGTCTAATAATTGATTTGTTATATTACTAATTAAAATACATATATTTTTCATGAATATATATACCATTGTTATCTTTTAATTAAATAATATAATATAGTAATTAAATACATATGACCCGTGCATTCGCATGACTAAAAACACACATGTTATCCATGTATTCGCATAGTTAAAACACACATATTACTCATATATTCATATTATTAAGAATATACATCTTACTTGTGTATTTGCATGTTTAAGCACATAAGAAAAATAAATTGATAATTTTTAATTTGAATTTTCTACAATTAGTATTAAATTATTATTAATATATAAAATATAAAATATATAAAAAGTAGGAAGGAA
>NC_032023.1:10266099-10303967 GCF_001865875.1 Lupinus angustifolius
ATTAAGGAAAAAATGTAAGGAGAAATTGACATGTGGCATAAGGGAATTTTTTTTTATTATGTTGTTAATAGAGAAAAATTAAAATTCAAAGAATCTGAACTGTAATATTAAAATTCAGTGCGAAAAATGTCAAAAAACTTTGATGAGGTGAAAAAGTACAATTATTCTTAGATTAATGGTAAACATTAAATTATATAGATAGATTAATGTAAAGAAATAATTTGAATGTGAAAAATGATTTCAATTTCATCTAATGTTCAATGACTATTACTTTTTAACATAACAAAACATAGATGTTGTGAACACTCAATTTTAGTGGGGTAGCGACATGAACCAATCACTAATTAATATTAAATTATTATTAGCATATAAAATATATGATATATAAAAAGTAGGAAGAAAAATATCTGAGGAGAAAGTGACATGTGGCATGAAGGAGTTTTTTTTATTATATTGTTAATAGATAGATATTTACGGTATTAGTATATACATATTAATGTTAGAAATTCATAATTTCTAATTAAGGTGAACATCATATATTTAATACAATAATATCACCTATTTATTTTGGATTACTAAACAAGTGATTTAATTACTAACAATCAATAAGACTTCTTGAAATTGATAACGAATATGGACTTAATGAGTGGATACCCAAATGATTGGCCCATAGGGATAATGAGAAACTGTTATGGTCCCCAATACATCAAATCACACTTAGTTTTTTACCTCTCCCCATCAGAAAGAAAATAAATGTCCAAAAAAGAATTAAAGATTTGATTGAGGAAGATCATTATACCAAAACTCTCTCAAAAGGTATATCAAAAGAGTAGATCACAGAATATGGATTCATGTATGACTTTGTATCCTTGTTCAGAATTTTATGATTCTTCATAATAGTTGTTTTCTTCCCAAATTATTTTATGAACCCTAATTTTTAAATTTGGAGATTTTTATGCTTCCGCTATTGGTTATGAAAATTTGGTAATTTATGAATAATGAGGATAACTTTCATGTATTTCCGCTTATTTGAATCATGTGTAATTTGTATTATAAATCCTTGCAACATGCGTTGAAGTATATATTCAGATCTGTGTGCATGAACATTGCATTAACTTTGATGAGTCTATTATGCAATATGTATATTATATGTGCATTAATGCCTTTGTGTTGGACATTGACTTTTATCACTTTACAATTTTGCAATTTGTTAAAGTAAATGTATAAGGTATATATATGTTAAGATGTGTTTTTATTTTATACATACTAACATGTTACAGTCACTACCGTGCCATCAACCCTTTTCCTATCGTTTGTAACGTATAGTTTGTATGTTATAAATGACAAATATAGTATTTTGTGTTAAATATTTGTAATTTGCAGTTGAGTTTATTCGATTGATGTAATGTTATGCAATATGTATATTTGTAATGAGAGTAAAATAAGAAGATAATGTTATTTTTTTTTTTTGTAGAAATAAGAAGAGAATGAGGGTAAAATAAGTAATCATAAATTACATCATGGTGAAGTGGTTATTTTGTGTTTTCTCTTTATTAAGTAGTATATATATAATATATAATTCAATATATATATATATATATATATGTGTGTGTGTGTATATAGTGTTACATATATGTTTTAAGATGTGTATGATCATATCCAATTTGGAATTTTTTATAATGATTTGCATATATCTTTTTATGTTTTTCACTCTCGATCTGCTTTGTATTCAGTTAAGATTGCATCCATTTTTATATGTTGATATATGTAATATATCTTTTTTTATTTGAAATTATATTATTAGATTAGATTTTAATCATAAAAGACATCAAATCTGAAGATTTTAATTCTAAGATTATATTTTTTTTATAATGGACCCATCTTGTTTTCCTTTTGCGTGGTAATTATTTTTTAATTAATTAATGCAATATGTTGCCAAAGTAACATCTTTTGTGGAAATTGATTAAAATTACACAGATGAGTATGAAATCATTTATGCGAATTGTGTTCAGCCCAAAGGAAGACATAATTTGACCAAATAATAATATACCTCTGATGATAAATATGTAACAATTATAAAGTTTTTTTTTCATGTGAATAATAGTCGATCAAAAGAAAAGCTATTGTTTGATAGAACTAATTGTTAATATTTGATCATTATGTTGAGTGTACCATTTACAAATTAATTTCTTTGTCCAAATGCTAGAAAATGATGTTGTGCTAGATATTTTGTGATGAGTTTATTATGTGAACATGTCTTGTTTTATATATATTATGTGACTTGTTTGTTTAAACGGTTATAACACTTAATGGTTTGTTGCATTGGTTTGTGGTTGATTGCATTATTAAGGAGTTGCTATTGTTGAAGCACTGTTTCTTTTTTGATAGTATTTTTTGATAGTATTTTAGTCGTGTATAAAATGATAATATTTTTTTAATGGAAAATTCAAAAGGACCATCACTCGAATTCAAAATGCAGTCTTTGTGATGAGAATGATGCAATGCTACCAATAGGCTATAAATAATATATATATTTATATGTGGATATGAATAATATATGTTTTGGATTAATGTTATGTTTAATCAAACTCAACTAAATGATTTTTTTTAGAAAATAAATTTGTTTGACATTTTAAGTAAACCTATTAAACAATAAGTCATCAAAGTGGCATATTTTATGTGAATTGTTCATAATAAATGTCAAATACTAGTGCATATATGTATTTGTCCGAGTATTAATCGACCCAAAGGAAGATTATTATTTGGGCGGATTATATACGCACATGTGATGATAAAGATGTGATTATTATAAGGTCGCATATGTTAATGATAAATCAGTTCAAAAGAAGGGTTTATTATTTGACATGCATTATGATCAATGTTTGACCATTACAAACAAGAGTGTCATTAGTGATTGATATAAAATATCACAAGCCAGTTGTATGTTTGCATTTTATGCGAATAGTGATCGGCTCAAATGAAGATGGTTATTTGACCCAAATTACAAACATATTTGTAGCAATAAATATGTCATAATTATATGGTTTTTCATGTAAATAGTAAGTCGGTCCAAGGAAAAGTTTATTGTTTGACAAGACTAGTTATCAATGTTTGATTACTACATTGAATGAATCACTTATAAGTTAATATTTTTGTCCAAAGATTGAATATTAATATTTCGTTAGGTAACTCTTGATGTGCCCCATCATCATTTGAATTTAAGTATTAAAGTTAAATATGAGTTTAATTGCAAGAGGGATTGCAATTTGTTCTATTCTTTTACTAGTGCTGCAAATATTTCTACTCAAATTAAGAACATCTCATTGTTGAATAGGACAAACTTTAAGGTCTATAAGGAAGCCATATAAACTATTCTTGGCTGTATGGATTTAGATCTGGTACTTCAGATGGAGAAATTCATTTCTACTCTAAAAATCTTTGATGAGGTTAAAATTGAGAAATGTGAACACGTTAATCGAATGTGTACAATGATCATGAAACACTCTATTCCAAAAGCGTTTCGGTGCTCTATTTCCAAGGGTCAGAGTGCAAGGAAGTTCCTTAAAGAAATAGAACCATACTTTGCCAAAAACGAAAAGGCAGAGACGAGTAACTTTTTGGCTAAACTTATCTCCATTAAGTATAAATGCAAAGGAAACATAAATGAGTACATTATGGAGATGTCTGATCTCACATCAAAACTCAAGTCACTTTAGTTAAAGCTTGGTGGTGACTTGCTCGTGCACTTGGTTTTGATCTCGCTTCTTGCACATTTTGGGCAATTCAAAGTGAGATGTAACACTCAGGAGGACAAATGGTATCTCAATGAGCTTATATCTCATTGTGTGTAAGAGAAAGAGAGTCTGCAGAGAGATAAGACTGAAAGTGCTCATTTGACTATGACCTCTCACAATAAGAACATGAAGAACAATAAGGATGTTGTAAAAGGGTTATTTGTGTTTTTTCTCAAATAATGTGGAATTGTTCTTCAATACATTATGTCAGGAAAACCTAACATGAAGGGTGTTGTTGAGCAATTAAACCAAACTCTTAAGGATATGGTGAGAAGTATGATTAGTCATTCTTCCTTGTTAGAGTCTCTTTGGGGGAGAGATTTAAAGACCATCGTTTACATCCTTAATAGGGTGTCAAGTAAAGCAGTTAACAAAACTTCATATGAGATTTAGAGTAATAAAAAACAAAGCTTAAAACACTTGCACATTTGGGGTTGTCCAGCTAAGGCTCAACCTTATAGGTCGCATGAAAGAAAACTAGACTCAAAAACAGTTTGCTGCTACTTTGTTGGCTATACTGAACGCTCTCCGGACTATAAATTTTATGATCTCACTTCAAGACTTTTTTGTGAGACGAGAAATGCAAGACTTCCTCATGAAGTTGATTTTGGGAAGGAAGAGAACATAAAGAATGTTGTCATTGAGGAAGAACCTGCCACTAATGGTGAACAAGTTAATGTGCCTATTACCATTCAAGGAATAACTTCGATAATAGAAGCTAATATTTAGAATATTGTTCCTAACAATATTCTAGAGCAAGACAAAAATGCAATTCTCTATCAAGCACCTATAGAACACATTCAACATCCTCAAGAAGTTATACCACTAGAGAGAGGAGAAATGTAATTCCTGATGATTATATTGTATTTCTTGAAGAACACATGGATGACATCGGATTAATAGAGGATAATCCATTGAACTTTTATCAAGCCATGAAAAGTTCCAACTCTCAAAAGTGGATTGATGCCATGAAGGATGAGATGAAGTCTATCCATGATAATAACATTTGGGATCTTGTCGAATTACCTAAAAGTGTGAAACCTATTGGTTGCAAATGAACATTTAAAACCAAGAGGGATTCGAAGGGTAATATTGACAAATATAAAGCTCATCTAGTTGCTAAAGGCTTCACTCGGAAAGAAGGCATTGATTATAATGAAACTTTCTTCCCAGTATCTTCGAAGAATTCTTTTTGAATAATATTGGCACTAGTAGCTTACTTTTATTTAGAGCTATATTAGATGGATGTTAAGATTGTGTTTCTAAATGGTGACATTAAAGAAACGATCTATATGGTGAAACCAGAAAACTTTGTGTCAATTGGCTCAAAGTCTATGGTACGCAAATTAAAGAAATCCATTTATGGCCTTAAACAAGCTTTTCGTCAATGGAATCACAAGTTTCATCCAGTTATTACCTCGTATGGTTTTGAGGCAAATAAAGTTGATGATTGCATGTACCACAGGTTCAGTGGGAGTAAATTTATATTAATGATATTATATGTCGATGATATATTGTTTGCTAGCAGTGATATGAGACTATTGCATAAGACCAAGAGATTTCTAATGAAGAATTTCAAAATGAAAGATCTTTGGGAAGCTTCTTTTGTATTAGGTATTCAGATACTGAGAGATTGCTCTCAAGGTATCCTAATGTTGTCACAAGAAAGCTATATAGATAAAGTCCTAGATAGATTTGACATGAAAGATAGTAAACTAGGGGATACCCCTATAGCTAAGGGAAACAAGTTTAGTCTCGAACAGTGCCCTAAAAATGACCTTGAAAGATATGAGATGCAAAAGATTCCTTACACATTTACAGTAGAAAGTCTAATGTATGCTCAAGTTTGCACACATCTTGATATAACATTTGTCGTGGGATTTTTTGGGAAGATATTTGAGCAATCCTGTAATGCATCACTAGAAGGCAATCAAACGTGTTATGCGTTACTTAAGGAGAACAAAGAAGTACATGCTCACTTATCGGATGTCTGATAATTTAAAGATCATTAGGTACTCTGATTTTTTTTGGGTGTCTAGACAATAAACACTCCACCTCTGGATATATGTTTATCTTGGTTGAAGGTCTTATCTCTTGAAAGTCTGCTAAACAGACGCTCATAGCTCCTTCAACCATGGTTGCAGAGTTCATGGATTATTTTGAAACATCAGACCATGACATATCGTTGTGGAAATTTTGTCATTGGCTTACATGTGGTTGATGGTATTATAAGACGACCGATAATTTATTGTGACAGTAAGTCCATGGTTCTTTACTCCAACAATAATAGGAGTTCTACAAAGTCAAAATTTATTAACATCAAGTTTATGGTTGTTAAAGAAAGTGTTCAAAATAGACAATTATATCGGTTGACTGATCCACTAACTAATGGTTTGGTACATAAAGTCTTTCATGAGCATATTATGCATATGAGTGTTGCTCCTTAGAATACCTTAGTTCAGTGGGAGTCTATATGCTTTATGATTTACTTTGGACGTCAAATATAGTTTTATGCATAATAAAGTTGATGGTTTATTGTTCTATTTTAAACATTTGTATTATAACTATTGTGTTGCAATTAAAGAATTTGAATTGATCTCACTAAAGAATAAAGAAGGACCCGTTGGAAATAGACATGTTTGAGATCACATTGCATGAAATTTTCATGTCACTCATCCATATTTGATCTATATCATTTAGTATTTAGTATGGCGATCATCATGGTCGAGTCACGCTTGAATGTAATAAGGGTATGATGGTTCCATAATTGATATATGAGATTGATCAGATTGTATTAAGGAAAAGTATAAATATAAATAGCAGATGGATGCACGCCTAAAGAATATGTGATATAATTGTTTCAGGAAAATATGAAGCTCAAGTGAGATATTGTTAGAAATTCATAATTTGTAATTAAGGTGTGCATCCTATATATAATACAATTATATCGACTATTTATTTTGGGTTACTAAACAAGTGATCTAATTACTAACAACCTATAAGGCATATTGAAACTGATGATGAATATGAGCTTAATGACTTGATACCCAAACAGTTAGCATATAAGGGATAATAAGAATCCTATAAGTTAACACATAAAGAATGATTATGGTCCTCAATACACCAAATCACAAATAGTTTTTACCTCTCCTCATCAGAGAGAAAATGAAGGTCCCAAAAGAAATTAAGGATTTGGTTGAGCAATGTCATCATACCAAAACTTTCTCAAAATGTATATCAAAGGAGTAGATCACAGAACATGGATTCAAGTATGACTTTATATCTTTGTTTTATATTATGTGTGAGAATCATAAGATTCAAGATCATAGAATTGATATTTCACCAAACGTCAAAAAATATCTAACAATTAAATCTTCCCAAAATGAGTAAGAATCTAATAATTGTATAGGAAAAGGACAATGAAGTTAGGTGTGGAGGAGAGCTATAATGTGCGGGTTTAGAGGATGGTAGTGAGGGTTGGCTTTGAGTTATATCATAAAATTTTAAAAAGAAATAAATGTGGGAGAAAGTGACTACAAAAGTGAAATAATCCAATTTAATATGCTTTATTTGGTTGCATAAGAGAAAATGAGAAGAAAAAATAAAGATTTGAGGAAAAAATAGGTAAGAAAGAGAAATAGAATAAATAGTATAGATTTTTGTGATGTTGGGTATAAGAGAATAAGGAAAGAAAATGAAGAGAAATATATATTTTCTTCGAGAGAGGATCTACTTACTCTAAGGCTTTGTTCGGGAGTGATGTTTCGGAGGGGAAGGGAATGAATGACTTTGGAAAGTTTTCATCTTGTTTGGGAGTTGGATAAAGGAGAGGGGGAGGTTTTGGGGGTCTCTCAAACCCTCCAAAACCCTCCATGTTTCTATTTTAAAGTTCTCCAATTTTGAGTTTTTTTTAGATAAAATGTCAAAATAGCTAAATATTTTTAGTAATATTATTTAATTATGCATTATTGTCCATTTCTCTTTGTTAATTTCATTTTTAAAGGAAAAACAAAAAATATTCTTACATTATCATTAGTTTATCATCTCTTTTCTAAATTTTATACTCTCAAATAAGGGGAATGATTTCCTTCCCTTTCCATTTCCTTCCTTGCTTTTCTAACCCTTTGATTCATCTCCTTCCCTTTCCCTCATAACTCCCAAACAAGTCTTAAGAGTATATTTAAAAAAATTACTCCATGTCTTATTCATCAGTTTTAGGAAATTCTAATAGTTTAGATATATTCATTAATTCAAAATATTAGATCTCTTTAAAATTGATAGCTAAGATGTGAAGTAAGTTTTTTTAAATATACTCTTGGAGTAAATGGATCCATTGCATTTTCTTCTTTTACTCTTTTATTTGGTTGGATAGAAAATGACAAAATAAAAATAATGGTATGGTTCAAATGTCAAAACTATCCTAAAATAAAGAAAATAAAGGGAAATGTTATTTTATTGTATTTCCAATTAACTTTTGCAATTGATATTTTTTATATAAAAAATAGATTTATGTATATTAGTAGTTTTAAAACTAAACATAGAAAAAATAAAAAAATAAAGGATAATTTTGATATTTCATGTAGAAATATTATTTTCTCTTCCACTTTCTCACCAAAGTAGAAGGAAAAGAATTTATAGTTGCACCAAATAATTTTTGTTTTCTTCTCTCTTTCTATCTTCACAACCAAAGAGGAGAAAGTTTTTCTTTCTCTTCAATCTCTCACCATTTTCTCTCTACTCTAATTCTCCTTTACCAAAGAGAGACTCATTGAGGTTCGGGTGATAGGATGGGATGTCCTAATCTTATTATTAGTGAAGGTGAGAAGAATTGCCTTGTAGCACAATGTTTGTAGACCTTGATTCATTCAAAATGTTTAGGGTAGAGGCTCCTTAGAGGTCATCCAAGTTGGGCTAGCTCTTCATATGTTCACCTTATGTTGATGAATTACTTTTCCTTTGCAAGTGAAATTATTACTAAATACTATTTAATGATGGTACTTGTGTTTTGTTTGATTATTATATCAATGTGTACTGTGTAGAAATGGGAACTGAACTTTAAGTCGTTTGAACCAAGTAATACTAAGATTGCAACATACTTTTATCTTCTTAGGTTGTCGTTGGAATTTTTATAACAAAACTTTCAAAAAGAACGATCTCGTTGGTTACTCTTTTAAAGTTGATCGTATTATGACTTAATAAGTTTAAGGAAATTTGCTAGGAACTGACTAGAGGTGGATTTGGAGGGAGGATTAATTTCCAATATCGCTTAATTGAGAAAATATGAAGGTGGACCATGAAGAGGCATGTTTGAAATGTTTTTATGGATTGAGATATTCTCTAATACATGATAGTCTAGTACTATATGGGAATTGTGATATATGACAAAAAAATCTTCAACCGTTGTGATTTTAAGTTTTTTTTGAATTAAAAAGATTAATTTTCTCCTCGTATATGGAATATATGGTTATGTTAAGGAATGGCGTGTGCAAAGCAAATGGTGTATCAAGTTGCTAGTGGTAGCGATGAGTAATGAAGCAATGATGGGAATGTATCAAGAGGGTGAGCCTTTCCCGACATGGATGTTTGTTGATAAGTGTAATATGAGAGACTCGTAGAATTTTCTAATTAGGGTAACATAGGACTGATTCAGAATAATGATGTAGGTGAGGTAGACAAGGAGAAACAAGTGAAAAATATCACATATATAATTGCAAATCAATTTGAGGAATTAAATGACATTAAAGATGTTGGCAATTTGAATCATGTGATGTTTCAAGTTTAGTGGGATCCCGAAGCTTTCAATATAATGATATTTTTTGTACTACTAATGATATTTCTTCACATTCTGAGTAAGAAACTAATTCATTTTAGTTGCATGACTGTTCTTCACAATAAGTGTTGCTCCAAGGAATCGAACTTTTGACATTTTGGTCATCCTAAGAATCTAGTGGAGTATTATACCACTAGACCAACAATTCATTGGTTTTCAATATACTGACATTGATATGGTTCAAGAATATTTGAGGAATAAATATGTCCATTATCAAGAGAGTTTCCTATACTAAGATCCCTATAAGGAAGGAGGGGAATAGATACATGTATCTTGATGCTTCAAAGAATAATATAAATGAGGTGGACACATACGGTGAAACTCATGCTAGATCTATTGTTAGATAAACGTAATAACTTCAATGCAAGTAAAGGTATTTTCGTCAAAATAAAGAAAGAGAAAAAATGTTATAGTGACATGTATGAGTTTTATATATTGTCATTGCATTATCTGTCATTCATATTTAATCATTATTAACTCTTCAAAAAATATAATCGTCCAAGCAAAAGGTGACAAATATTCTAGATATTAAAATTTGACAAATAATCATTATTAACTCTCCAAAAACATCTCAATGAACTAATTTAAGCGACACCCTTGATTGAAAATTTGAATCTTCATAAAGGACTCAATGTGTTCATACTTCAACTCAAGGAAGACCTTTTTAAAGAAAATGTTCAACGTCGTCTCATACTTCAACTTGAGGAAGACCTTTTAGTAATGACTTTTCCATCATTTACCTTAAGCTTCCCATGGTTCACTTGTCCTAAAAGGGTGTGTCACAAATCAATAGTTTCATTCTTCCTTGTCTTGTCTACATATGACATTTCTGCTTGTTTACCCTTGGTGTCAATTATGATATGAAAATGGTAATAGATTTAATGAGGCTAAATAATCTCAAATTAACTCATTCTAAGACTAATAATATAACAAAGTCTAGAACACTAAATTATGTCAAACAAGGTCAATTAGAGACCTAAAAGCATCAATCATGGTAAAATAATATTGAGTAATGTGTAATATATTGTTCATCAACGTTAAATTACATATTCATAATAATAAATAATATTGAGAAGACTTTATCTAAAATAAATATGCATTATATTTAATCGAGTCTAGAGTCGGGTTTGGGTTTAAAGACTAAACCGGCCGATATTTAGGGTTAGCTTTGGGTCAAACGTCACGTCCGGTTAAAAAAAATGATCTGACCAACATTTAGGGTCGGGTAAGGGACAAACCTTAACTCATCCTAACTCAGCCTATACTCATCCCTACTTAGAATGACAATCACGTCCTAGAAGAGATTTATTTACTTAACCATATCGTAAAGAAATATCCTTGATTATGTGAATTATACTCTCTAGTGATGAATCAAAATTTCAGATATAAAATATTATTCATCGTCAACGAACCACTTTTGCAAATTTTGTAGTGTTACTCTCTCATATCTAAAGGATAACACATGCTCAAGTTTATCTGTTCACAAAAGTTTTAAATTATTTCACAATTTATTAAATAAAAAATGAAATTAAAACATCTAAAAAAGAAACAAGTGATAATAAGTGATAGGTTTCTCCAAATTAACAACTATCTCTATGCAAAATTTCAAATAAATATTATTATCAGGAATAGAACATTGATCATTACTCCTCCATGATTCATAGTTTTGCTCAAACATTAGCTCTTTGTTTGGTAGAATAGAGTTACAAAAGAGAGGAAAAAGAAGTTAAGAAGAATTTTCTTTCATTTGGTTTAGAGGAGCGAAAGAAAATGAATAAAAAAAATTGTGAACCCCACAAACTCTTTCTTTCCACTTATGAGAAAAAAAACACACATCTTTTTTCTTCTTACCAAGCAATAGAAAAAACATTTTATTTCACACTTTTCTTTATCTTCATTATGTTTTTCACCTCTTTCTCTCTGCCTATTTTCTTCTCGTAAACGAAAGAGAGGCTAGAGAACATGTTTTTGGTACATAAAATATCTTTTGAAGAAATAGAGGTTGAATTACTTAAAAATAATAATAAAAGAAATAGAGGTTAAATAAGAATGGGCCTATGGGTTAACGATGGGTAACCAAAGTCCAACTAAGATTAGGGTTAAGCCTATAAAAGCGAGAAGCTACACTCTCACGCACACTCTTCTTCTTCTGTAACTGCCGCCATCGCTTGCATCTCTTCCTTGTAAGTAATCTTATTCAATCATTCTTTTCTTATGTCGTTGATTCTTCACTTCTTATTGTACTGCGCTCTTCTATTTGATGCTAACAATTGTTCATTTATAATATGAATAGACAAAATCAAAATTTACTATTCGCTTTGTAATTTTAGGGATCTTGTTCTTTATTTTTAATTTAGAGCACCATTGTACTATAGCATTTTAATGTTCAAAAGATAACTCATAATGCTGCAATTGAAACTAATCTTGTGCATATTTTGCAGAAGGATATCATATATTTAGTTGAGAAAGATGGCAGTTATTCTCTACAGCCCTACCTCTGAATCTGGCTTGCAGAAGCTTGATGAATATCTTCTCACCCGCAGTTATATCTCTGGGTAAGTCACTGTTTTTGTGATGTTAGTGTTTTTTAATTCCTTGTTTCTTCTGTGTTTTCTGATATTTTGTTATTATATGATAATTTTAGGTACCAAGCCTCAAAGGATGATCTTACTGTGTATGCACTTTTGTCCGGTGTTCCGTCCGACAAATATGTCAATGTTTCCAGGTGGTACAACCACATTGATGCTTTGTTGAGAATTTCGTAAGTTTCTTTTCCATCCATTTTATCAGTTATCATGCCAATTATGTATAAGTTAATGATAAATCATTTGCATAATGGTATATTGTTTTGTGGTAGTGGGTTATGTATCGATCTTTATCCGCAAGATCTTAACAATGTTATCATCTGTGGTGATTTTGATGATTTAAGGGTCTTGTGTTTTTATATTCATTCGTATTTTGTCTGTTAATGTCTTTATTTATGAATGTTTAGTGGTGTTTCTGGTGAGGGATCTGGTGTCACTGTGGAGGGATCTGCTCTTGTCGCAGAGGAGGCTATTGCTACTCCTCCTGCTGCTGACACAAAGGCAAGTATTTTTCTTATTATAGTTTTACTTGCATTCTGGGTGGGGGTTAGTGTTTGCTTCTGCGCTTAACCCAACTCTGATGTTTGGGTGACTGAATGTAATGTTATTCAGGCTTCCGCTGCTGAGGATGACGAGGACGATGATGATGTGGATTTGTTTGGTGAGGAGACCGAGGAAGAAAAGAAGGCAGCTGAGGAACGTGCTGCTGCCGTGAAGGCATCGGGAAAGAAGAAAGAGTGTAAGTTTTTGTCTTCTCATGAACTCCTTTCTTTCAATTGTGGTGGATCCCTTTTTATCTTATACCAGTTTGTGTAAGTATTGATTTTCTGCTGATTTATTCTTCAGCTGGAAAATCATCTGTTCTGTTGGATGTGAAGCCATGGGATGATGAAACCGACATGAAAAAGCTTGAAGAAGCTGTGAGAAGTGTTCAGCAAGAAGGACTTTTTTGGGGTGCATGTATGTCATTTCCCTCAACTTTTAGTTTTATATTTTCGCATCGGTTCTTAATATTTGTATGTTCCTGGAACTCTGTTAACATTTTCACATGTGTCTACATATTGTTTTTCTAGATTTGTGATTCTGATATTGGATTTTGTTAATATCACAGCCAAACTTGTTGCTGTTGGTTATGGTATCAAGAAGCTTCAAATTATGCTTACTATTGTGGATGACCTTGTCTCTGTTGACACTCTCATTGAGGAAACTCTTACAGTTGAGCCCATCAATGAATATGTCCAGAGCTGTGACATTGTGGCCTTCAACAAAATATGTAAGTATCGGAGTTTGATGCTTAAGTTTGGTTTTTATTTTAGCAATAACCCTCGATGATTTGCTGACATCATCTATGACATAATGTTCTTATCTTTTTTCGTAACCCTCTGTTTCAGAAACTGAAATTCACTGGAGCTGAAGATCATGTTAGTGGGAAAGTTGCAAGTTTCTGACCTTATGTTCTATGCTTTTTACTTTCCTTAATTGAGATTTTGTTTTTGCAGATTTGTTGCATAGATTGCTGGTTTGTCTTTGTGTTTTTATCCGGACAAGTTAAAAAGTCTTTCAAATGTGTCATGGATGAAAGAGTATGTTTTTGATGTCTGGAATGTTTTTCAAATCCTAGTTTCCAGTTATCGTGCTTCTTATATTGATTTGAAAACTTATCCCTGGGAATAAATTAGTATATTAATATATTTCGAAATGAAATATTTAAAATTTGTTGCATCATATCCTTTAACATACTTTCTTAACGTTTTCCAATCCTTGTTAAAAACAACTCATTTTTTTAGGTCAAGGCTGCGTTTATATATTCTTCTCAGATCTTACTAGCTGAGATTTCATTTTATGTATAAGCTCTCAATTCTATTGTATATTCACAATTAAACAAGGGGGGTTATTCTAATACTGAGGTCATGCAAACTGATTCCGAGTAATGTAGCGATCTAATAAAATTAAGTAGCACTTCCGATAAATTATAAACATGTTTACCGAAGATGTAAACGATTCCAACCTAAAACAAATGAAGGTATAAAATATACGTTTATCATGATGTATTGGCTACATGCCTACGCAACGCCTAGCTTTTGTTATTTCCTTCATTTTCTTTTTTAAATAGCTTGTCACCTCCTTTATTCACTGAAAATTGTGGGATGAATTTCCACTTTTTTGTAATATTATATCCAATAAATGACACTAGTATTGTTTTGTAAGAAAACTCCTTAAAATTTGCTTTTCAAATTTCAATAGGAGCAACCATTGTACATTAAATCAGAAGAGATCATAGATTAGACTGTTTGATTCATTTATATAAATGTATAATTATATTGAAGTCATCTATATTCAGATATAATTAAAACATAATATTAGTATATTATTTCATTTTTTTTAATTTTAAGTCAACTTTTTGATTCCCTTCCCCAATTATTGTATTTAAATTGGGTTTAATATAATTAAATCAGAATTTTTTCTGTTCAAAGCTATCCAAAGTGAGAGTTTTCATGTCCGCTCAACAATCACTAGTGACACACACTACTCAATCCGGTCTGGTTCTGAGTAAGGGTGGAAACAGGCCAGGCCGCCTACCAGGGGCCTATTACCTGGCCTATAACAGGCTAGGCCAGGCCAGGCTTTTTTCGTAAACAGGTCAGGCACAGGCTTTTTGAAAAGCCTATTTAGTTAAATAGGTCAGGCTGTAGGCCATCCAAAAGGCCTATTAAGCCTAACAGGACGGCCTATTTAATTATATTATGTAATATGTTCATATTATACAATTTTAATATAAGTAATATTATTATACATATGTAATATTAATATAAAAAATATAATTTAATTGTTAGGGTTAGAAGAGTCTAATTAAAAGTAGGAATATTAACCTATCTAAATGTAGATATGATGACCTATTTCAAGATGATATAGTAAAACAGGCTTTTAAACAGGCTAACAGGCCAGGCCAGGCTTTTAAACAGGCCAGGCCTAGGCTTTGAATTTTTTTTTAAACAGGCTAACAGGCCAGGCCCAGGCTCCTACATACTATATAGGCTGGGCCTGTTTAAGGCAAAGCCTGGCCTGGCCTGACCTGTTTCCACCCTTAGTTCTGAGCAACATTGGATTAAATATGCTATCTAATGTTTGGTTTAAGTTGTGGATACTTAGGGACATCTTTTTTTATGGACAAATATTTATACTGATAAAATGGTCACAAAGTAGAAATGATACAATTTTGTTTAATTTCATACAAGATTTCCATAATATATAACAATGATGTAAAAACCGTATCATACTAGTCGGTTCGACCGGAAAACCAGCGAACCGAACCCCTAATTGGTACGGTACAGATGTTGAACTGGCCAAGTATCAAAACCGGTCAAAATTAGTCAAAATTTGATCAAAACCGGTCAAAATTGGTCAAAACTGGTCAAAAATTGATCAAAACCGATCAAAATTGGTCAAATATTGGTCAAAATTGGTCAAAAATGGATCAAAATCGGTTAAAACTAGTCAAAAATTAGTGAACCGACTGATATTTGACTAAACCGGCTGGATTATACACATGTTTTTTATAATAAAAAAAACTTAAAAATTCATTCCAATGTGATCCATCTTTCCAACCTTCTTCAACACTTCAAGTCACATGCTTCCAAGACATATTTAGATTACACATTTTGGTTCATAACATTCGTGTGTAATCTCAGTAACATTTGTGTAAGCATGGAGTACTGTCTGATGATATGCAAAAATATAATCTCGATATGAGACAACTTTGACTCTGTGATGTTAAAAGTTAAAACTCTAAATTTATTTATTTTGTAGATTGACTTGTGAACTTGTGTCATTTATTTATATTTTGCGGTTGCTAAGTGATACTTTTGGATTGATATAAGTTTTGTAATTAAGACTTTGAATTTGTTAACGAGTTAAAGTTGTTTGTTTATGTGAATTTTGAGTAGATTATGAATATGGATTATAAATTTGAGTATCTACCTATTTGATTTTTTGCCGTTATAGGTTTATATAAATAAATATAAACAGGTATATCCAGTTTAACCGGCACACGGTTTAAGTACTAAACCGCTGGTTGAACCATTGTACTAATATACCAATACCCTGACCGATACAATCAGGGACAGTGCCACATTGAATTAAGGGCGTGCAATGCACACCCTGGTTTTTTTTTTATAAAAAAGTTATAAATTACCTATCTTTTTTTATGTATGTGCTGCTTTATTATTTTTAATTTATTATTTTCAATGATGTAAAAATCGGACCGTACCGGCCAGTTTAACTGGAAAACCGATGAACTGGTCTCTTAACTGATACGATATAGATGTTGAACCGACCAAGTATCAAAACCGGTGAGTATTTCACTAAGTATTTCACTAAACCGACCGGTTTATACCTATATTTTTTTAAAAAAAAAAACTTAAAAACTCATTACAAGGTGACCCATCTTTCCAACCATTCTTCCACACTTCAAGGCACATGCTTCCAAGACATACTTAGATTACACCTTTTGGTTCCTAATATTCGTGTGTAATCTCAATGACATTTATGATGTAAACCCTCCTAGGGCAGCCTTTGATCCCAAGGGCAAGAAAAGTCATGATGGTCCTACAACTAGGGCCAATGCCAAGGCAGGGATCCTTAAGGTCTTAAAGGACACAATTTTCCCAGGAGAAGGTATGTGAGAAGGATACTTATGTCCTTAGGGTATGTTCCAACTTAGGTTTATTTTATTTGCATTGATTCAAATAAATGAGATTGCATTCTCATATAGTCTTAGGTTTATTTTTATTCAAGTATTTTAGTATTTAATTCATGTAATATGGATTAGGATTTATTTGTAACATGGTCCATATTTCGTGACCAAGTAGTTCACCTAGGTTCAAGGGTAAGCTTGTCACGTGACATTTGAAGCTAGAGTCATAAAAATTCAAGTGGCATAATCAAATCTTCTCCAACCAACATTGAGGATTCGGTTAGCATGAAAATAGGTGAAGATAGATTATTTATGGCCTTAGGGATGACACGGCTATAATCAAGGAAATTAGATTGTAAAGTTGTTATTCAACTTGCTTGAAGATAAATTCGGTTGCTTGAAGACAAATATAATTTGGCAAAGGACTTGGTTCACTATCTTATCTTCTCCAAATTGTGGGGATTTTGAAATCAAAAGAGTCCTGTGAATCTTTAAATAGATCAAGACTTGGTCAAGGCATCAACAACTCAGCCAACAAATATCTCAACAAATTACATTATTTAAGATCTTATCTATTTGATTTAATTAGGAGTTACATTATTATTTTATATTTATTTTAGCCTAAGTTTTAATTAGGATTCTATCTTAGACTTATCTTTATTCAGCAAGGCAGGTTGCCTATTTATATTTTATTTGATCATTAATAAAAGGAAAAGTTAAGTTTGTTTTTGAGAAAAATTGGATTGAATTCCTAAAGTTGAGCCAAAGCTCCTTAATTTGAACTTATCAAGATTCTTATTCTTGTGGTGTTCTAAGACTCATCACCCTCTCGGTGTGGCGTCTAAATTCTTATCAAGGATCCTTCCTTGTGGTGAATATCATTGACTTATCAAGCTCTTGAGCTTGTGGCGTCTCCATCTTCATATCTTTTCCATCTTTCCCACAAATTTATCCTAAAATTGTCCTAAAAATCTCTACCAATACCAACACCGAATTCTTATTTATAAAGCTCAAGACTTCAAGCTAAAACGATCCTAATTCTAAGGCAACCCCCTAGAGGTTGTCATCAATTTGTGTAATCTTGGATTTCTATTTGAAGATAGGATTTGGTGCAAAAATATAATATCGATATGAGACAACTTTGACTCATTGGTGTTAAATGTTAAAACTCCAAATGTATTTGTTTTGTAGAGTGAGTTATGAACTTGTGTCATTTATTCATATTTTGCGGTTGTTAAGTGATACTTTTGGATTGATATATGTTTTATAATTTATACTTTGAATTTGTTAAAGACTTAAAGTTGTTTGTTTATGTGAATTTTGAGTAGATTATAAATATGAATTATAAATATATATATATATATATATATAAACATAAGTAGGTATGTCTGGTTTAACCAGCATACGATTTAATTACTGAACCACCGGTTGAATCACTATACCACTATATCAGTACCCTGACCGGTTTGATAACCGGTACGGTTTTAACAACACTGATTATTTCTGTTATATATTTAATATTGTTTTTATTAATTATTAATGTATCTATTAATTATTCAATATAGATAATAAATCACAAATTTATATATCAATAGTTTTTACAAGACATGTAGAAGATATATGATTTTTGTTCAACTGATTTTATGATGTTTGATAATCAACTAAAGATTTATATCATTGATATATTATTTGAAAGAAATCAATAATCTTTCAGAGAAGTTTGTTAAAAGTGAAAGACACATCATTTACATATTAGTTTATATTCTTTTGAAGTTAGCAATGAACTTTGTTTGTTGTCACTCCAACCATAAAAAGAGCGTTTTCAGCTATGAAGATTGTAAAAATAGGTTGCACAGTCGAATGGTAGATGCATGGATAAATGATTGTCTAATGACTTGTATTGAACGAGATGTGTTCAACAACATTAACAACGGATTGATCATTCAACGATTTCAAAATATGAAGTCACCTAGATATCAATTATGAAGTATGTAATTTATTTGATTAGTTATATTTAAGTTTTGTGATTTTGACATCAATGTTTTTATCTTTTAATATATGATAATATTTATTATTTTAATTTTAAGCATATGTTGCACAATCTGCTCTCGGGTCTTGGATTTGTTACTGGGTACGGTTTTAGCAACACTGATATATGATATACTATGAAATCAAGTTCAAATAATATAAAAGTCAGTATATTTTTATTATTTTTGTTATTCCTTATAAAATAGATAAATAATTTTAAGGATAAATTGTTTAAATACACAAAAAAAAAGAAAAGAATAATTTTATAATAAAAATGTTATCCAAATTTGCAAATGATAAATGTACCATAACTAATCATCATTTTATGCTTGTGCAATATCTCACTAAATTTTTTGGTAATTTCCTCTAGAAGGAATTGTTCACTTTCTAATGGGGAGGGTGTTCTTCAATATCTAAGCCAAAAATATATCTTTCAGGTAAGCTGGAATGCACATGATTCGAATTACAAACACCTTTTTGAGCCAACCATTGCTTTGCATGTCAAACTCGTCCATGACATATCTCCAAGTCTATTCAAATTTATCATCGGTAGTCACAGAAACACCCACCTATTACAAACCTTTTGGATATTTTAAATTGGGTTTATGATCATAATTGTAGTTACAGTTGCAAAATATGGTTGTATCATATGTATTTTATAATTAAAAATATATTTTGAATTTGATGTATTCTGATACAGCCAAATATAGTCCAATTGGGCATGATGTGGTCAGATGCTGTCCAAATGCGATGATGTTGCGACCCAATATGGCCGTATCATAGTGATTCAGTATCACCTCGCAATCATCGCAATTATAGTGAGTGATACAATTGTCTCACAACTACAATATTTTAACTGATATAGTCCACAATTTGAATTATTGCCTTCTCCTTAACTTAGCACATACAAAATATGAGCAGAAGAACAAAATATAATATCTTTTGCAATTGCCATGGCAGAATCTTGATCTGTTATTATAAGACGTTCCCTATAGAATAGCAGCACTTAGCAAAAGGCAGAGGAAGAGGAATTTAGATATAAAATGCTCATGTTCCCCTTTGATGTCAACGCTGATTTAAATAATAATAAATCATAATCTAGGAATTAAAATCATTTTTTCTTTCATTAAAAAAACTTTTAAAAGCAAAAATTTTCCGTTCTGCCAGATGAGTTTCTTGTGTCTGTTTGTGGGTTTCACATGAAGAAAATGTCAAGTGATATTAGCTATTTGGTTACAAAAAGAAAAAAAAAATATAGAAAAAGATAAGCAAGAGTGGGGAGAAGGAGAAAGCGGAAAATTGTAATAGATTTTTTCATGTTTGAAATAAGAGAAGAACGAAATAAAATGAAAAGAAATACAAAGACATATTTTTCTTTCACTTCTTTATTTGGTTAAATAGAAAGTTATGCTTTAAAGACAATGATATACCTAAAATAAAGAAAAAAGATGATTTTTTTGTTTTATTATTAATTAAAAATGAAGACTATAATTTTATAATATAAATTTCATTAAATATTTTTTATAATTTTAAATAATTTTATTTTTATATACAAAATAGACTTAGGTATGTTAATAGTGTTTAAAACAAAAAAGAGAGAAAATAAAAATTGAAGGATATTTTTAAATTTCCTATAAAATTATTAATCTCTCTATTTTATCATACAATGTTATTAATAACGTACCAGTTATCAAACCAGTTAGGATACTTGTATAGTAATATAACGGTTCAACTGATGATTCATTAACTAAACCGCATACCAGTGAAATTAGATATACATACATAATATATTAATATTAATGTTGAAAAATCAATAAAAAACCAATTTTTTAATTAAAAAATTAATTTTAAATAAAAACTGGCTGGTATTACCAGTTTTGGCCGGTTTTAGCCAATTTTGACTAGTTTTTAGCTAATTTTGACCAATATAATTGTATGACCGATATAATTATTGCACCATACTGGTATTAGGATCAATTCATTGGTTTATCAGTTAAACCTGTCAACATGAAATAGTTTTAACAACACTACTCTCACATAATTTTAATTCTCTTATCTCTTTCTCTCTTAATAATCAAAGAGAATAAAGTCTCTCTCTATCAAACTTTCTTACATCTTTTTCTCACAACTCTAATTACACTTATTAAAGGGAGATTTAATAATAAGGGTGATGGGTGGTTTTGTACTCCATGATTGAATGATCTTTTTGGAAAAAGTTATGATGATGGAATTGACAATACTTAAAGACACTAGTGGTTTTATTAGATAGAAGATATAAAAAATGGAATAATTAACCAAACTTATTTTCATAAAAAGATAAATTTCCTTTTACTTTTTGGATTAAGATTTTTATCTTAATCTTTATTTTTGTTTTTTTGTATTACCAAATGTATTCTTCACCTTTTATGGTAAGAAACTAATTATTTTCGAAGTTCATGACTGCTCCTCCTAGCCGGTGTTGCTCCTAAAAGTTGAACAATCAATTTTGGAGATCCAATGATCTTATATCATTAGAATAATATAGTCTTTGCGGTTGTTGATAACATTCACTTAGGTAATGTCAATAAAATTGATATTGAGGACCAAATCTAACACAAAAAGGAAAATTAGGAACTAAATTGAATATAATAAATTGTATAGATGAAATAATGTACATCTAAGGCGCATGTTAGCACAGCACACCGTGATATGGCCCATAGTCCTTAAAAAACCGGAGAAGGATGTTATGATCAGAAAATAATAATACAATTTTGGATAAGCATTGTGAAAAGCCAACTGCCACATAAGACAAACAATACCATATTTTATGTCATCTCATGATATAATTAAATAAAATAATATATCATTCTACTAATCCTCGTACTTACAGAAAAATGACATATATCATAAAATAATATTTTATAGAAATGTCATATATTACTTTCTTTTTATAGGTATGATGATTAATTAGAGGATATAGTATGATGCTGTAACATTATTGTAGAAATAACTGAAAAGTGTTAATATCAGATTCAGTGTCTGTCTTTAGTTATTTATTGTAATTGGAATGCAAAAAGAAAATAGTGATCCCAGTCAAAGAGAGAGAGAGAGAGAGAGTGTGTGTGAGTGTGAGTGATGACAACAATGGAAGAGAGTCCACGGAGTCCAGAGGCTAAGATAGGAATGAGAGTAGAGGATCTATGGGATATTCAAGAGCCACAGCTAAGTCCTAATGACAAACTCAATGCTTGCTTTGAAAGCATCCCTGTCTCTGCTTTCCCTCTACCTCCTTCTAACCAAGGTCACTCTTTTCTAACATCTCATTTCTCAACTATTATCAAAATCCATTCTGCCAATTCAATCCATATTTACATAATTCTATAGTTTACCCTTTGAATTAGGGCTTAGCAGGATCCAACTCTAACCGGTTTGGCCCGATCATGAGAGTGGTTGGAATTCATGTCAAGTTCGAGTTTAAAAACTAGACCCGATGAATTTATAGGGTCACATAAGGGACACACATATTCAATTGTTTATATAATAATGAATTCTTTTTTACTCAAAGTATAGTTGATTTTCTATTTTTTTTATCATATATATATATATATATATATATACATTCACATGTAAATGATAGGAAAATATCATTTCATATGGAAAATTATATATCAATGATAATAATAAAGAATATTATGAAAACTTTATTTAAAAAGGTGTATTATATTTAATTAATCGGGTGTAGGGTCGAATTCATGTTCAAAACCTGTCCCGATCAATATTTGGAGTCGGGTTAGCCTTTGAGTCTATGGCCAGGTTCAGGTTCAGAAAAATAACCCGACTAATATTTAGGTCCACATAAGGGACCAACCTTACCCGACCCATCCTCATCCCTAACGGTTTCATCAAATTAATATGAGAAGTGTTGAAACTATGTATATGTGCTGATACCAGGTAACTATGATTTAATCCACCATGAGACAGTTAATCAGTTATATAATCCCGAATGGGGTAGGACTATTATAATCCCCAAAACTATTCCTATTAAGTATTTAGTATTTAACGCAGTTGCAAGCTTTTTACACTGATAGATGTTGATATGATCTAAGAGTGGGTTTTATTGAGGTTAATTTTGTCAAAAACTATTGTTGAAGATCCAAATAAGCATAAGGCTGATGTCTCTAGCAAAAACCATAATCATAATCCGACTGGTGTTTTTGGGCGAAAATAAGCATCATTTTTTAGTTTCACTCTTGGATATTCAAATGATCTGAAAATTAAACACATTCTTAGAATCAGTTATGGTATGCAGCCTTTATAGCTTTCTTTCCGTTTTCGCCACAAAATGTTAATCCTTTTGTGTGTTTGTGTTCAGAAATTGAGATAAAATCGGATGCCACCCTTGCTGAGGCTGTTAAAATACTGGCAAAGCATAACATTCTCAGTGCACCTGTGGTGGATGTGGATGCACCTGAAGATGCTAGTTGGATTGACAGATATATAGGAGTAGTTGAGTTTGCCGGAATTGCCGTATGGATTCTGCATCAGGTTAGTATATCATTACTCAATATGTTTCTGTTGTTTCTATGAATTATGAACTTATGATACTGTTTCCAATTCAATCATGGATGGACAATTTGAAAAATGATAATTTACCTGGTAATTATTGAATGTTGATGTAGTTTTTTGAGTGCTTTATTTTTCAAACTAAGCTAATGTGGAAATTTTGATGTTGTTGACAGTCTGAACCTACATCTCCGAAGAGTCCATCCAGTGGAACTGTTATTGCAGCTGCGGCTAACAGAATGACTTCTGCGTTAGAACTCGACCCCTTAGACCTTGGATCTGCTGCAACAGCTTCAGGAAACTTTTTCGAGGATCTGATTTCTTCTGACCTTTATAAGAATACCAAGGTTGTCTACTTGCTCTTTTCAATGTCAACCAAAAAAGACAGTTTCTTCTAATTGATTCTTGTTGAGGCAGTTCTTTCACTAGCTAACTTTCTAGCAAACAGGTTCGTGATATTTCAGGGTCATTCCGTTGGGCTCCCTTTCTTGCTTTGGAAAGATCAAACTCATTTTTAACCATGTTGTTGCTGCTTTCGAAGTACAAGATGAAGAGTGTTCCTGTTGTGGACTTGGGTGCAGGTAGAATTGATAACATTATTACACAGCCTGCTGTAATTCACATGTTGGCAGAATGTTCTGGTCTTCAGTGGTTCGAGAGTTGGGGAGACAAGAAACTATCCGAAGTTGGTCTTCCACTGGTGACACCAAGTCAAATCATCAAGGTGGGTAACTGTCTTTGGTTGGAGTTCTGGATCAACAGATATGAAATTTTCTACATTAACTTCTATTTCTATAAACAAGTTAACTAACACTCAAGCCCCTCTATATTACTATACACCTGCCATAAATATAAAAGTGTATTGGCAACATAACGCCGAGGGTGAACCTCAGTACAATGATAAGGTTGCTTGTCTTGTGACTTGGAGGTTCTGAGGTTAAATCCTGGAAAATGTCTGTTCGCTTGCGAGCATAAGTCTGCATAAATCTACCCTATTCAAACCCCACAAGGTGGGAGCTTCGTGCATTGGGCCGCTCCTTTAACCGTTCTGACAACGTTGCATGCTGTATTCATTATTATCCATCAATTCCTCAACTCTTTTCACTGCATTAAATGTGTCAAGCATGAATTACCATGATACTAGAGCAACAGCTTCCCTAGATGTCTTAAGCATACAAGTAAGGTTATTAGCAAAGTGAGGCTGTTAGCATTTATATTTGCTTATTCACTTTCCTTATTAACCAATGATAATTTTCTAAAATAAAAATCTAAAATTTTAACTGATTAGTTGAGACATGAATAGGCATTACCCCAAAGTATATGGCTATTGCTAGAAGTTATTTCCTTTTTCCCGTTCAAGCAAGCTCGTTAATCTTGGTCAGCTTCAAATCGGTTTCCTCGCTTTCAGGTTTATGAGGATGAACCAGTGCTTCAAGCATTTAAACTGATGAGGAAACAGAGGATTGGTGGGGTGCCTGTGATCCAAAGGGGTGGCAGCAAGGCAGTGGGTAATATAAGTCTGCAGGATGTTCAATTCTTGCTAACAGCTCCGGAAATCTACCATGATTACAGGTTTTTCATCACATTTAATCTGATACATAGAACTTTTTAATGCTCCATTACTTAACACTTCTTGTTTTTTTTGTTCTATCTGTTACTTTCTAATTGTATGATCACACTATAACAGAGCTATTACAGTAAAAGACTTCTTGACCGTCGTTCCAACGACAAGTGACTTGAGTACATGCAAAAAGGACTGCACAGTCAAAGAATTGATTCAATTGCTCGACCACAAGAAGATTCTTCGGGTTTACGTCGTGGATGACGACGGGAATCTGGAAGGATTGATAACACTCAGAGATATCATCTCAAGGTTAGTACATGAACCCCATGGCTATTTCGGGGACTTCTTTGATGGTGTTCTCCCCCTGCCTCCAAACAGCAGGGTCTAACAAACACTTATTATGAACACATTTCTCTTATCATATCAGTTTTTTCAGAATAATCCCTGCTTCTGACCAGGGTTTGTAATTGTAACATAGGCTGTTTGCAAGTTTTCATCAGTGTGTCTGTGAGTAAAAATTTATGTAAATTTTAACATTAACCATGAATTTCAATCACATTCTGTTTACTATCTGCTTGTGTTTACCTCTATCTATATATGATTTAAGATACCCTTTTCCACTGAAGGGTTAGGGAGCTTAGTTGTTGGTGGCCATGAAACCCAATAATTTTGAGAGCACATCTTCTGTTCTCCATATGTGTCGTAATTGTGATTGGTCAGAAAAATACTTAATAATTTAACTTTTAATTTAAATACATTTTTTTTCAACTAATCATAACTCGCGACACATAGAGTGGTACACATAGTAAGAGAGAATATGTGATACCATAATTTGTACCCTTGAACAACTAATCTGGCCCATTTTCTTGGAAAGTGATTCAATTACAAAGGCAGGAAAGTCAAAATGAGTTTGAATGATTTGTACCGTTTCTTAGATTTCAATTTTTATTTTGATTATAATTTTCATCTAGTAACTCTATTCTCAAAGTCTGTTTCACTAGTTTGCTAAATCTAATCCATTTTTAAGTTTTTTTGGTACTAACAATGATATTCCATCACTATATGAGTAAGGAACTAATTACTTTTAGGTTTGGGTGAAATTGAAGACAAATTATTATGCCAACATGTTATAAGTGGGGAATTCATACTTGAAAGTTTGTTACCAATTTGTAAGTTGTCAGTTTGTTACAAATGCAATGAGTACTACTCAATCTTTCCAATTTGTAATTTGTTAGTTTGTTACCTCTATCAATGATTTGCTGAATCTTCAAATGTAGTCAAGTTTTGAATACAAACAAATCTCGAACACAAACATGTCTTTTTAGATGTTCATGAAAATGATATTTTGATATTGTTTTAAGAATATAAGATTAGGAAGATATTATTCCAGTTTGAATAGGTTGTAGTGCTAGTTTGATCTTCCACACACATAGAAAGATTAAATATTGAAACAATTAGTATAATCTTATATAATCTATTTGGAATCATCAAATCATAGAGAACCTTTGCCCCAAATCCAATCGCCACAGCTGCTACATCGTTCCCACTAATTGGAGTGAGAGTTTGTGCCTATTCTGGAACCCTAATTTGCGTGTAGGGCTGCTATTTTTCTTTCTCTAGAAGAACAAAGATTCATGAAATTGATGAGCTATGTTCTTTATTTCATTATATGCTTTCACAAAGCTCTGACTGAATGGAAAGGTTTATATTGGAATTTGCTGTTTTGATGTGAAAAAAGGAATTGATGATATTATGTTAGTGTGTCATGGATGGTAGTTTAATGAAAAATATGATATTGCTCTAGTGGAGAAGGAGAGAGACAAAGATGGTCCATGAATGCATGAGTGAGATTTTTCTTCTTTTTCCAAGTGAAATAGTGACATTTTACTTCAATAACCAATAAGCGGAACATGAGAATGCTAAGTAAATACTTAAACTAGACATTAAACTAAAGAAGTTTCATCATAGGTTCTAACCGAATTATTTGATTAAATCATTCGGTTAGACTGTACAACATCATATAAATATATAATTAATTATATATACTAAGACAATTGAAATAGAAAATTGAATCAAATATCTTGAGAGAAAGTAGCGAATAAGACTACTCATGAGTTAGAAAAGTGGTAGTAACAATAAGAGAGGAAAATGAGGGAAATACATAAATACTGTCAGTTGTATTGCATTATCCCCATCCCTTCCTAAACTCCAAATACTTGGTGTTGAGTTAGGATTGTCTCTACTAACATAGAGACAAATGGTTTTAAAATTTTTAGAAGAAATACAATTTTCAATGAACATTTATCATTTTGATTACAATGAAATTATATTTTTACCATTAAAAACAAAAGAAGAAACATACAATTACCTCTCTATTAATGGAGATGATCCTTGTTATTTCTTGCTAGTCTTTTCACCCCCTACTAATAGCACTACAAGATCCAAATCTTACTCTGGTACTAACCTTTGATTTTGATTGTGAAGCCTACAACAAAAATAGGAGAGGGAAATACTCACAGAGAAAAGAAAACTATGTAGATGAAAATGATAAAAAGTTTGAACACCTAATATTTTTGAAGTTTCACCAACAAAAATATCAATCTCAATCTGAGTATTCTAACCCTCATCCTAGATTTTGTTTTCAATCAATTTCTATTTGTTTTGCTTGAAAATGGAAATAGGAAATGAAAAATCCAAAATAGATTTGCTTGTCAATAGTTTTTTCTTTACGAAACCGCTCGGGTCAATGATTCGGGTTATTTCGGATTAACCCGATTTAACTAGGTCTAACCAGAATATTTACTGTCCAAAATGGCTCAAATATTCATCTAACTGACTGTGTGAGTCGATGCCGTTTGAAAGGTTGGCTAATTGTCAGACTAATTGAACCGTCCAACCTAGTCTGACTTTCATAACATTGACTTAAACATCGGTAAACTAATGGAGGGACTAAAGTAGATAATAGTACACAAATGTGAAGAGTAAAATGATAATTTAGTTTTTCTGGGGACAAATATAGAAATTATGGAAATCTTCAAGGATTGAAATGCTTATTCAGTTTAAAAGATCTTTAACAAACATGATTTAAGTGTCATCGTCATTGGACATCCCAAATAACATAAACGACCATTTGGTGCGCCACCAACATCAAATTGCACTAAGCACGTATCATTGCCACCATACAATTTCAGGATCATCATTATTCGCTTTAGACATACACAAATAGTATGCACGTACACTCCTTGAAAGGAGAATCACAAAACTTAACAATTATCAACCAAATAAGATGAGAAGTAATCAAACATAAGATGAGAAGTAATCAAATCCTAGTCACATATCATCATTCTCTAAGAAATGTTGGTCAATGCCGCGCCTCGATTTTCGGCTGCACAACTTTATTTAGAGTCGCCACTATATTTTATAGTTAAAAACGTAGAAAAATCTTCTAAGCCCAATTACCCCGGTGTTAAGTGCCAAAATGTTAATGAAATGTATATGATTTTTGGGCACTTTGTATAGATTTATGATGTAATTGCATACAATTTCCGATAATCTAGTAATCTTGTATTGTATTCTTAAGGAATTTAATTATGCGTTATTGTTTGCAGATTGCAGGTTAAGAGATGATGAATAAAGGAGAAAAAAAGAGAAGAATAAGTTTCTGAACAACAAAAGTCTCGCCCAAGCGAGGGAATGGTCGCTCAAGCCATAATTCAGAGGAAAATCATCAGAAAACACTGGTACCGCTCGCCCAAGCGAGGGACTGTCGCCTAGGCGTTATTTCTAGACCAAAAAGCTGATACTCACTGTTTCTCCCTCGCCCAAGCGAGGTGTTTAGGTGCGGAAAGTCATCTTCTCTCGCCTAGGCGAGGTGTTCAGGCGTGGAAATGCATATTCTCTCGCTCAAGCGAGAATCTCTAGCTTGAGCGAGAGAGTAGCAGTCAGTGCTTGATATAGACAGTTCTGGAACAAAGAGGGAGTTATTGAAACACTTCTGAAGCAATAACTTGGCACAACATATAGGGAGATTAGGATAGAAATCGTGGAAACGATTCTATTTCACAGAATTTCTTGTATTTCTCATGATCAGAGTGTTGTAATGGCAATGATGAGTGGCTAGTCTTCGTTGTTGTGATTTGAAATGTAATCTTCTTACCTTGTACTCCTGGATTCAATTCTAATGTAATTTTTATTTGATTTTTGGGAAGTTTATCCCGTTCTTAATGCATGAGTTTAATTAGCTATTGAATTCTTGTTCTTGGGTTCAAGTTTAATTGGAAAGTTAAATTTGACACCTGATTTGGATTATCTTCCTTCATACACCATTATTTCAAGAATAGATAATGATGTATGAATTGATTTTACATTGTTTGCACCCATGCTGTCAAAACGATTCAGGGATTTGCTGAGGCACCCATACTGCCAAAAAGATTCAGAGATTTATTGAGGCACCTATGCTGCCAAAACAATTCAGGGATTTGCCGAGGCACCCATCCTGCCAAAATGATTCAGGGATTTGCTGAGGAACCATGGTGCCAAAATGATTCTTTACACTCAAGGAATTGATGTAAATGAATTGTCGAAAATGTGCATAAGAATAAGTAACTTCGCAAGGTGCTTGGAATTGAATATATGAATGTAAAAAGGGAAAGATGATGAATTTCGATCCCAACTATTTTAAATTCGTAGTTAGTCCGTGTTGTCATAAAGAATAAGGGATTTGCTGAGGCACCCGTGTTGCCATAATGGAGGTTTTAGTGTGAAGTTAGAAAATTCACTTGCGGAATGTAATGTTTAACCTTGTTACAAAACCATTATCAATTTATCAAACAAATTCGTATAAATACATACTCAATTAATTCTTGTAGGAATTAGTGTAAATCTACTCTGCTCCCTGAGGACGATATCCCAGTACTTTACTGGATTTTATTACTTGTACGATACGGTGCACTTGTCGTTCCGTAAATATCTAACACCCATGCTTTTGCATTTTTGATATCCAGGTTCGGGAGTCGGTTACAAGGTAGGGAAAATATTAGCATCCTACCCGTCCGCCTTAAGCGGCACCATGTTTGAATGCTTGGTTTTATGCAATGCACTATTTTGTTTGTTTGTACCTATTAGAAGAATAATGTAAAGATGCATGTTTGAATGCCCAATTATATGCAATGAATGATTATGCTTCATATGACTTTATTATTATTATTATTTTATTAAATTATCTGATTAATAAATTAATTATTATGAAGAAAAAATTATTTACTTTTATTATTGTGCCTGACAAGATTGACCCCGGTCCTACGTATCCATATTAAGGGAATCAATGCTTACGTAGTTCTTTAAGTAGAAAAAAGATTTGTTGGTTGAGTGTATTTTAATTAAAGAAAATATATTTTTTAGTCAAAAATGTTTATTTATAGGTGAAAAAAGTTTTTCTTTGGTTAATTTTTGTTATTTATTTAATTAAGAAAATATAATTTAAACGATTTTGAGATTTGATCGGTTAAAAAGAAGCAGCATAGCGCGACCTTTTGAAGATGATTTGAGAAAAAATAGGTCCCCATGACGACCTTCTCTCCATCTTTGATTATTTCTCAAAATTATTTCATTATAAAAATTTTCATGTAATTTTAATAATCATTCTTGTCATAGTGAAATGTTCAAATTATTTTTATTTTTGATAAATTTTAATTAATTATAGAAAACAAAGATACCCAATTAATTGCTAAAAGGTTAAAAATATTTGTTGATTATTAGCTATACTAAAGGGGTTTTCTTAGTTGTTGTTAGTTACTTATTCCATAAATTATTATATTATTAATTTGTTGCTGTTAATATTAATTAATGTATAACATAATTAATAAAGTTATTTACAAAAAAAATATAGTTGACCTTTATTTATTAAACAATATTGTATTTCTAAATTAAATAAAAGGAAGACTAAGAATAAATGAAATTGTAGGAGACGATATTAGAGTGTTGAATGTTTATGAAGCTGCGGACATGTGGCATAACATGATGGGTTGAGAGATATTGACTGGATGCACCTGACACGTGGCAGGGTGCTGCTGGTTGGAGAGGAGGATGCATGAAGGCGAATTGTGCACACGTCCGCGGGGAATCATTTGCTCTTATGGGTGTACCAATTGAGTGTGGCGAGGCTCACTTAAACCATGTTGCGTTTCGCAGCGTGATTGGTCAATCTTTGGGTCAACATAAGACTGAAAAAAGTACTCCAGGTTGTGAATCAGTATGAAAATGGGAGCATGGGACAGAGATGAGCCCGTCCACACTAGATCTCCTTCCTTTTCCTTTTGTATAGTACTTTTTCTCTTTACTCATGTGTTACCAAACAACTTTTCACATAGTAATTCCAACGCATTCAGTGTTCACTGTGTGTTTTTAGTGTTTTCATTGTATCTACAATGTTCATACTGTTTTTACAGTGTCGTTTTTATATTCACCATGAGCTCTATTTATAGTAAATTTTAAACACCGATTCCCAAAATTTTGGTTAACAAAAATTCAAATTTAGATAATTTAATCTCTTAATTTTTGGGATCTTAATAGACTATTTTGACCCTATATTTTCATATTATTTTAATAATTATTCTGTTAATTCCTTTTCAAATTTAAATTATGTTTTAGTGCATTTGATTATTTAAATTATTCTGAATTTTTGTTATAAAATATGGACAAAAATAAAATTAATTATTTTCTATACATTTAGTATTAAAAATTTCGAAAAATTAATATAAATAAATAAAATAACATTTTTTCTTATCTTTTTTAGAAAAAGAGTATGAGTTCATAGTGACCCATTCCTAATTCAAAATTTTTATTTCCTTAAAATCATTATTTTAGTTTTCAACATTTGGTCAACCTAACCACCTGGGTTCAGGAACCCTAACAACATTAACTTATTTCTTATTATTTTGAATTTTTGATTAACCTAATCACTTGGATTTTGGAACCCTAACATCATTAATTAATTTATTATTATTTTTAAATTTTCAGCTAACCTAATAACTTAGATTTAGGAACTAGATTTGTATAGTATTATTTTTTTGAATTTTTAGTTAACCTAATCATTTAATTTTTTGAACTTGATTTGTTTATTATTTTTTTCCCGAGTTTTTAGTTTTTGAAAAGGAAGCTTCTAAAATGATATTCTCACTAACTTAAATTTAATTAATTTAATAATTATAAAAAGTTCATAAAAATAGTTTAATAATTTTTATTCATTAAATATTAAAATTTCGAAGGATTTGCTGAAGGACCCGTGCTGCCAAAACGATTCAAGGATTTGCTGAGGCACCCATGCTGCCAAAATGATTTAGGGATTTGCTGAGGCACCTATGCTGCCAAAACGATTCACGGATTTGTTGAGGCACCCATGTAGCTAAAAGGATTCAGGGATTTGCTGAGGCACCCATGCTGTCAAAACGATTCAGGGATTTGCTGAGGCACCCATACTGCCAAAAAGATTCAGAGATTTATTGAGGCACCTATGCTGCCAAAACAATTCAGGGATTTGCCGAGGCACCCATCCTGCCAAAATGATTCAGGGATTTGCTGAGGAACCATGGTGCCAAAATGATTCAGGGATTTGCTGAGGCACCCGTGTTGTCATAAAGAATAAGGGATTTGCTGAGGCACCCGTGTTGTCATAAAGAATAAGGGATTTGCTGAGGCACCCGTGTTGTCATAAAGAATAAGGGATTTGCTGAGGCACCCGTGTTGTCATAAAGAATAAGGGATTTGCTGAGGCACCCGTGTTGCCATAATGGAGGTTTTAGTGTGAAGTTAGAAAATTCACTTGCGGAATGTAATGTTCCGCACCGATTGTTAATGCAGACATTGTGTATAAATGTATGTTGAGATGTATGATAAGCAATTTTTGGTTTGTTTGTTTATGTTTAGTAGATGAATGATGTAGATATGCATGTTTAAATGTTTGGTTATATGCAATACAATGATTTGTTTACGCTTATTTGGAAGAATAGTATACAGATGCATGTTTGAATGCTTGGTTTTATGCAATGCACTATTTTGTTTGTTTGTACCTATTAGAAGAATAATGTAAAGATGCATGTTTGAATGCCTAGTTATATGCAATGAATGATTATGCTTTGTTTTTTTTGTTTTTGTTTGTGCTATAATGATTGGTATATGAATGTGACTATGCATTGATAAATATAGTTATGCTTTAATGTATGTATGTCATGTATGATATGAGTACTATATATTTTGTTTGAATGTAATGAAGAGTAAGACCCATGCGAAAATGTTCTAATGCATCACTTATATATATTTATATATGTTTTTTTTCCGGATGGAACTCATCAACCTTTGTAGACTCGACTGAAGTGGTCCTTGTTGCTTGATGTTGATTGGTACCATAGTTTTCTTTCATAAAAAAATTTGCCCAAGTTTACTTGAAGATGTCTTTCCCTTAAGGTGATCTATAAAACACCCCAGTATGGCCTTGAGGATAATGACTAAACCTAGCTATTTTGCTTCACTGTATGCTTGCATAGAATTTTTCTTGAAAGTGTTGATGCTTTTTTGCCCCAACGAAACTTGCCCCAGTGTGCGTGTTAGGAACTCTTGTCTTCACTCAGGAGGCTACAACTTAGATTTTCCAAAAATTTGCCCCAATTTGGGTGATTGATGTTATGTAGTAGCAAGTCTTCAACTTGGGGTGTTCATTTTATTTTCCTTAACTCTTGCCCATAATACCATATGTAGGCATATGTCGGGAATTCTCTCATTTTATTACGATCTCAAGTCGCCTTTATAGGTTTTCGACTTAGGACCCCTCATCTTTTTTCTATGCATGTTTGAATGTTTGGTTATATGCAATGCAATAATTAGTTTGCGCTTATTAGAAGAATAGTGTAAGAATACATGTTTGAATGCTTGGTTATATGCAATGTACTGTTTTGTTTGTTTGTTTGTTTGTGCTTATTAGAAGAATAATATATGGATGCATGTTTGAATGCTTGGTTATATGTAATGCAATATTTTGTTTGTGTGTTTGTTTGTTTGTGCTTATAGGAAGAACAATGTGAATATGCATGTATGAATGCCTAGTTATATGCAATGCATTGTTTTGTTTGTTTGTTTGTACTTTTTAGAAGAATAATATAGGAATGCATGTTTGAATGCTTGGTTATATGCAATGCAATATTTTGTTTGTGCTACAATGATTGGTATATGAATGTGACAATGCATTGATAAATATAGTTATGCTTTAATGTATGTATGTCATGTATGATATGAGTACTATATATTTTGTTTGAATGTAATGAAGAGTAAGACCCATGCGAAAATGTTCTAATGCATCACTTATATATATTTATATATGTTTTTTTTCCGGATGGAACTCATCAACCTTTGTAGACTCGACTGAAGTGGTCCTTGTTGCTTGATGTTGATTGGTACCATAGTTTTCTTTCATAAAAAAATTTGCCCAAGTTTACTTGAAGATGTCTTTCCCTTAAGGTGATCTATAAAACACCCCAGTATGGCCTTGAGGATAATGACTAAACCTAGCTATTTTGCTTCACTGTATGCTTGCATAGAATTTTTCTTGAAAGTGTTGATGCTTTTTTGCCCCAACGAAACTTGCCCCAGTGTGCGTGTTAGGAACTCTTGTCTTCACTCAGGAGGCTACAACTTAGATTTTCCAAAAATTTGCCCCAATTTGGGTGATTGATGTTATGTAGTAGCAAGTCTTCAACTTGGGGTGTTCATTTTATTTTCCTTAACTCTTGCCCATAATACCATATGTAGGCATATGTCGGGAATTCTCTCATTTTATTACGATCTCAAGTCGCCTTTATAGGTTTTCGACTTAGGACCCCTCATCTTTTTTCTTGCTTTCCCTTGTGGGTTTTCAACCTAGCACTCTCTTTTTGTTTTCATGTTTTTTTTTTGTTTTTTTTGTGAACACCCTCGATGTGGCGACTTGAATTGATAGGAAGTAGTAGACATGTGTGAGTCGTTGTTGATTGTGTCTTTGAAGATGATAAGTTAAGATATTTCTCCTTACTTGAGGCATTCTGACTTATTTTGATCAAATCAATTTGGAGTCAAGAAAAGTCACTTCACTATTGCCCAAGTTTTGGGTTTTTTATAAACTTTCACAAGAAAACGAGATCAACTCCAAAAATTTCCCCAATTTGGGCTTCTTGTGACTTTTCATTCATGCTGCCAAAAGAATTTAGGGATTTGCTGAGGCACCGATGTTGCCAAAAGGATTCAGGGATTTGCTGAGGCATCCGTACTTCCAAAATGATTCAGGGATTTTCTGATGCACCCGTGCTGCCAAAACGATTCAAGGATTTGCTGAGGCACCCATGCTGCCAAAATGATTTAGGGATTTGCTGAGGCACCTATGCTGCCAAAACGATTCACGGATTTGTTGAGGCACCCATGTAGGAACTCTTGTCTTCACTCAGGAGGCTACAACTTAGATTTTCCAAAAATTTGCCCCAATTTGGGTGATTGATGTTATGTAGTAGCAAGTCTTCAACTTGGGGTGTTCATTTTATTTTCCTTAACTCTTGCCCATAATACCATATGTAGGCATATGTCGGGAATTCTCTCATTTTATTACGATCTCAAGTCGCCTTTATAGGTTTTCGACTTAGGACCCCTCATCTTTTTTCTTGCTTTCCCTTGTGGGTTTTCAACCTAGCACTCTCTTTTTGTTTTCATGTTTTTTTTTTGTTTTTTTTGTGAACACCCTCGATGTGGCGACTTGAATTGATAGGAAGTAGTAGACATGTGTGAGTCGTTGTTGATTGTGTCTTTGAAGATGATAAGTTAAGATATTTCTCCTTACTTGAGGCATTCTGACTTATTTTGATCAAATCAATTTGGAGTCAAGAAAAGTCACTTCACTATTGCCCAAGTTTTGGGTTTTTTATAAACTTTCACAAGAAAACGAGATCAACTCCAAAAATTTCCCCAATTTGGGCTTCTTGTGACTTTTCATTCATGCTGCCAAAAGAATTTAGGGATTTGCTGAGGCACCGATGTTGCCAAAAGGATTCAGGGATTTGCTGAGGCATCCGTACTTCCAAAATGATACAGGGATTTTCTGATGCACCCATGCTGCCAAAACGATTCAAGGATTTGCTGAGGCACCCATGCTGCCAAAATGATTTAGGGATTTGCTGAGGCACAATGCTACCAAAAAGATTCAGGGATTTGTTGAGGCACCCATGCTGCTAAAAGGATTCAGGGATTTGCTGAGGCACCCATGCTGTCAAAACGATTCAGGGATTTTCTGAGACACCCATACTGCCAAAAAGATTCAGAGATTTACTAAGGCACCCATACTGCCAAAAAGATTCAGAGATTTACTGAGGCACCCATCCTGCCAAAATGATTCAGGGATTTGCCGAAGCACCATGCTGCCAAAATGATTCAGGGATTTGCTGAGGCACCTGTGTTGTCATAAAGAATAAGGGATTTGCTGAGGCACCCGTGTTGCCATAATGGAGGTTTTGGTGTGAAGTTAGAAAATTCACTTGCGGAATGTAATATTCCGCACCGATTGTTAATGCAGACATTGTGTATAAATGTATGTTGAGATGTATGATAAGCAATTTTTGGTTTGTTTGTTTATGTTTAGTAGATGAATGATGTAGAGATGCATGTTTAAATGTTTGGTTATATGCAATACAATGATTTGTTTACGCTTATTTGGAAGAATAGTATACAGATGCATGTTTGAATGCTTGGTTTTATGCAATGCACTATTTTGTTTGTTTGTGCCTATTAGAAGAATAATGTAAAGATGCATGTTTGAATGCCTAGTTATATGCAATGAATGATTATGCTTTGTTTTTTTTGTTTTTGTTTGTGCTATAATGATTGGTATATGAATGTGACTATGCATTGATAAATATAGTTATGCTTTAATGTATGTATGTCATGTATGATATGAGTACTATATATTTTGTTTGAATGTAATGAAGAGTAAGACCCATGCGAAAATGTTCTAATGCATCACTTATATATATTTATATATGTTTTTTTTCCGGATGGAACTCATCAACCTTTGTAGACTCGACTGAAGTGGTCCTTGTTGCTTGATGTTGATTGGTACCATAGTTTTCTTTCATAAAAAAATTGCCCAAGTGTAATTGAATATGTCTTTCCCTTAAGGTGATCTATAAAGCACCCCAGTATGGCCTTGAGGATAATGACCAAACCTAGCTATTTTGCTTCAGTGTATGTTTGCATAGAATTTTTCTCGAAAGTGTTGATGCTTTTTTGCCCCAACAAAAATTGCCCTAGTGTGCTTGTTAGGAACTCTTGTCTTCACTCAGGAGGCTACAACTTAGATTTTCCAAAAATTTGCCCCAATTTGGGTGATTGATGTTATGTAGTAGCAAGTCTTCAACTTGGGGTGTTCATTTTATTTTCCTTAACTCTTGCCCATAATACCATATGTAGGCATATGTCGGGAATTCTCTCATTTTATTACGATCTCAAGTCGCCTTTATAGGTTTTCGACTTAGGACCCCTCATCTTTTTTCTTGCTTTCCCTTGTGGGTTTTCAACCTAGCACTCTCTTTTTGTTTTCATGTTTTTTTTTTGTTTTTTTTGTGAACACCCTCGATGTGGCGACTTGAATTGATAGGAAGTAGTAGACATGTGTGAGTCGTTGTTGATTGTGTCTTTGAAGATGATAAGTTAAGATATTTCTCCTTACTTGAGGCATTCTGACTTATTTTGATCAAATCAATTTGGAGTCAAGAAAAGTCACTTCACTATTGCCCAAGTTTTGGGTTTTTTATAAACTTTCACAAGA
>NC_032023.1:10304067-10319430 GCF_001865875.1 Lupinus angustifolius
ACCCGTGCTGCCAAAACGATTCAAGGATTTGCTGAGGCACCCATGCTGCCAAAATGATTTAGGGATTTGCTGAGGCACCTATGCTGCCAAAACGATTCACGGATTTGTTGAGGCACCCATGTAGCTAAAAGGATTCAGGGATTTGCTGAGGCACCCATGCTGTCAAAACGATTCAGGGATTTTCTGAGACACCCATACTGCCAAAAAGATTCAGAGATTTACTGAGGCACCCATACTGCCAAAAAGTTTCAGAGATTTATTGAGGCACCCATCCTGCCAAAATGATTCAGGGATTTGCCGAAGCACCATGCTGCCAAAATGATTCAGGGATTTGCTGAGGCACCTGTGTTGTCATAAAGAATAAGGGATTTGCTGAGGCACCCGTGTTGCCATAATGGAGGTTTTGGTGTGAAGTTAGAAAATTCACTTGCGGAATGTCATATTCCGCACCGATTGTTAATGCAGACATTGTGTATAAATGTATGTTGAGATGTATGATAAGCAATTTTTGGTTTGTTTGTTTATGTTTAGTAGATGAATGATGTAGAGATGCATGTTTAAATGTTTGGTTATATGCAATACAATGATTTGTTTACGCTTATTTGGAAGAATAGTATACAGATGCATGTTTGAATGCTTGGTTTTATGCAATGCACTATTTTGTTTGTTTGTGCCTATTAGAAGAATAATGTAAAGATGCATGTTTGAATGCCTAGTTATATGCAATGAATGATTATGCTTTGTTTTTTTTTGCCAAAATGATTCAGGGATTTGCTGAGGCACCTGTGTTGTCATAAAGAATAAGGGATTTGCTGAGGCACCCGTGTTGCCATAATGGAGGTTTTGGTGTGAAGTTAGAAAATTCACTTGCGGAATGTAATATTCCGCACCGATTGTTAATGCAGACATTGTGTATAAATGTATGTTGAGATGTATGATAAGCAATTTTTGGTTTGTTTGTTTATGTTTAGTAGATGAATGATGTAGAGATGCATGTTTAAATGTTTGGTTATATGCAATACAATGATTTGTTTACGCTTATTTGGAAGAATAGTATACAGATGCATGTTTGAATGCTTGGTTTTATGCAATGCACTATTTTGTTTGTTTGTGCCTATTAGAAGAATAATGTAAAGATGCATGTTTGAATGCCTAGTTATATGCAATGAATGATTATGCTTTGTTTTTTTTGTTTTTGTTTGTGCTATAATGATTGGTATATGAATGTGACTATGCATTGATAAATATAGTTATGCTTTAATGTATGTATGTCATGTATGATATGAGTACTATATATTTTGTTTGAATGTAATGAAGAGTAAGACCCATGCGAAAATGTTCTAATGCATCACTTATATATATTTATATATGTTTTTTTTCCGGATGGAACTCATCAACCTTTGTAGACTCGACTGAAGTGGTCCTTGTTGCTTGATGTTGATTGGTACCATAGTTTTCTTTCATAAAAAAATTGCCCAAGTGTAATTGAATATGTCTTTCCCTTAAGGTGATCTATAAAGCACCCCAGTATGGCCTTGAGGATAATGACCAAACCTAGCTATTTTGCTTCAGTGTATGTTTGCATAGAATTTTTCTCGAAAGTGTTGATGCTTTTTTGCCCCAACAAAAATTGCCCTAGTGTGCTTGTTAGGAACTCTTGTCTTCACTCAGGAGGCTACAACTTAGATTTTCCAAAAACTTGCCCCAATTTGGGTGATTGATGATATGTAGTAGCAAGTCTTCAACTTGGGGTGTTCATTTTATTTTCCTTAACTTTTGCCCATAATACCATATGTAGGCATATGTCGAGAATTCTCTCATTTTATTACGATCTCAAGTCGCCTTTATAGGTTTTCGACTTAGGACCCCTCATATTTTTTCTTGCTTTCCCTTGTGGGTTTTCAACCTAGCACTCTCTTTTTGTTTTCTTGTTTTTTTTTGTTTTTTTTGTGAACACCCTCGATGTGGCGACTTGAATTGATAGGAAGTAGTAGACATGTGTGAGTCGTTGTTGATTGTGTCTTTGAAGATGATAAGTTAAGATATTTCTCCTTACTTGAGGCATTCTGACTTATTTTGATCAAATCAATTTGTAGTCAAGAAAAGTCACTTCACTATTGCCCAAGTTTTGCGTTTTTTATAAACTTTCACAAGAAAACGAGATCAACTCCAAAAATTTCCCCAATTTGGGCTTCTTGTGACTTTCCACTCCCTAGTATGAGCTAATATGAGTCATTCTTCTATTCAAAATGATATGACAAACTTGGATTGTAAGTCTTTAGAGCATGAATCATATTATAACATGCCCTAGTTTGAGAGGCTTCCAATTTTCCTTTGCTTTTAGTGCTATTTATTTCATGCATAACTGATGTGACCCTACCTAGGGCATACAATGAAGAGGATCTAATTGGGCTTGGAGGGCCCATGACTCAGTCCAAGAGCAAGAAGTCCCATCAATAGAACCCGGAGACCTAGTATGGGTCTATATGAGGAAGGAGAGGTTTCCTGCACAAAGGAAATCCAAACTCCAACCTAGAGGAGATGGACCATTTCGTGTCTTGGAGAGAATCAACAACAATGCTTATAAACTAGACCTCCCAGGTGAGTATGGAAACATTAGTGCCACATTTAATGTTGCTGATCTTTCTTTGTTTGATGCAGGTGATGAAGATATTGCTGAATCAGATTCGAGGTCGAATCCAGTCCAAGAAGGAGGGGATGATGTGACCCTACCTAGGGCATACAATGAAGAGGATCTAATTGGGCTTGGAGGGCCCATGACTCGGTCCAAGAGCAAGAAGGCTCATCAATCTCTCAATCAACTCATCAAAGGAGTACTTGAAGATGCAAGGCCCAACACGGAGATCAAGCCCATCAATTGCTCCATATTCATAGAAATTCCCCAAGTTGGCCACGGCCAAGGAGGGCTTGATTAAGGCATGCTTTAGCTGATTTAATAAAGTGAGGGATTAACACCCTCACTAGTATTTAAGAACTTGATAGTTACCTATTTTACTTTGGAACTTTTATTACTTTGTATCTAAAATAAATATGGCCGAAATTACCTTATTAAATGGCCATTAGGAACTTGTAATCCAGGTTTGAATTCCTTTCCTTATGGGAGGACTTGAAGATGGCATGCAACCAGCAAGGAATTAAAGGAAATCTTTCCTTATGAAGAGCATGAAGGGGGGCGTGTAATTCCAAGGGAAATCAGCCTCAAATCAAAGAATATCACCTCCTTAATTGAGCAACATCATTATGGAAACAATTCAAAAGGTTACCAAAGAGAGAGTGCACGTGTGGCTCAAAAGAAGGAAACAAGTTGAAAGTTTCCATACTTGTTCCAATTTTCAAATCAAATCAGATTAGGAACAAGTATGCCAATTAGGAAAGAATTTTAAAAATTCAAACTCTTCCTAAAAAGAAAGCTACACGTGAGAAATTGAAGATGAATCAAGGAGGTTGAACCTTGTGCTAAAAAAGGCTGGATACATCACACAAAACAAGCTTCCATATATGGAAAGAGCAATCTGAGTGCATCAAGGGTTTTAACACCATTTTACACGTTTTTCTTTGTTTGAATCAAGGCTTGAATGCCAAATTAATATGCTTTCAATTAGAATCAATAGGGTAACCGAATTTCCTATATGTAATGGCGCGAAAAATCAAATAAATCAATTCAGATTTTGTTGAAAATATTCCATAGCTAGTGAGTGCATTCCTCCTAGTGCTCTTGGTTCAACCAAACTTGTTTTCTTATCAAGATACTCATCTTGTGGCGAAAATTCCTTAAGGCTTATCAAGAATCACTTCTTGTGGCGCCACCATCACTCTTGTCTTCTCCATCTTCCTGTTCCCAAACTCACGGCCAAACACTCACCAAAACCACCCCAAATCCCCTCACTTCCCACGGCCAAACACCCATGAAACACCCTCACATAACCCTAATCCTCACAACCAGAATTCCCCAAACAAATCCCAAACACATTCCACAACATCACAAGTACACCATTCATCAACCAAACTCCCCCTCAAACAACCACCAAAACCACCAAAACCATCAAACACAATCAAACCCCCACGACCCAAAACACAACCAAATAGAATTCAAAACGACCAAAACAAATACAACTCCAAAGGTCCCAACAAGTATTTACCATCAAGAATGATCCAAAACAAAAACGTAATCCCCCTATAGGATTACATCAAGTGGTTTTCAGAGATAGTTCTTGTTGGTAAAATTGTCTCAATAATTTATTTTCAAAAAGTTTGTTGTTTTGTTGTTTCAAATGATATTATTATTCGAAAAGGTTATATTATTGTATCCACTGCCATTGGCTATCATAAATCTGAAAAAGTAATACTCCTAATCACAGCCTCGTGCTATCTCAATTATTAAAACAAAAAGGTGCCTCATCATAAAAATTGCTTGATATTGTTGTTGCTGTTTTTGCTGTCTGTCACAATTGAGTACTCTTGACCTTGATTTAATCAAGAACACAAAGAAGGAATAGAGAGTACGTGAGGGAGAGACATTCACAAATACAAAAAAAATTCAAAAAAAAAAAACAGAGAGAAAATAGTGAGCAAGAGAGTTTTATTACTAACCAAAGAAAAAGTATGTCTAATTTTGCAGGTGATGGAGGAGAGTCCCCTAGGACGACAGCCTACTTACAGTCCCTTCATGAAATTCATGAACAATTCAAAACCCTCCAACAACAAATGGAGGAAATGTGGGTTCAGAACCAAACACACCGAAACATCGACTCTAGTGATTCTGAAACCGAGAGGAGAAGGAGACGGAGAGAAAGGAGGCATGATGGAGGTCATAGGAGAGATGATCGGTTGGAAGGAATCAAGGTTAAAATCCCTACATTCATGGGGATGAATTACCCTGAGGCTTACTTGGAGTGGGAACTCAAAATCGAACAAGTGCTCGGATGTCACAACTATACCGAAGAAAAGATAGTCAAGGTGGCAACCCTCGAGTTCAAGGAGTATGCTATGGTCTGGTGGGATCAACTCCAGAAAGAGAGGAGGCGATGTGGTTTTGAACCAGTAGACACTTGGGATGAGATGAAGGTAATAATGCGAAAGAGGTTTGTTCCGGCATCCTTTCAATGGGATATCCATAACAAACTTCAGCGGCTGACCCATGGTGCCAAGTCTGTAGACGAGTACTTTAAAGAGATGGAGTTGGCTCTGTTAAGATCTAACTTTCATGAGGATCGTGAAGCTACAATGGCACGTTTCCTTCATGGGTTAAATCAAGACATCCAGGATGTGGTAGAGTTACAACCTTATGTGGAGCTGGAGGATCTGGAGGATCTGGTCCAACAAGCCATTAAGGTGGAACAACAACTGAAGAGGAGGAAATCAAAATACTCCTCCAACTCAAAATTCCAGTCTTCGGGGTGGAAGGATAGAAACAAGAAGGAGGGCCCTAATCCTAAGGAGGTCGTGAGCTCTTCCCAAGGGAAGAAGCCCATGGAAAATACTACTCGGAGTCGGGAGGTCAAATGCTTCAAATGTCTTGGGCATGGTCACATAGCTTCTCAATGCCCAACCAGAAGGACCATGGTGATGAAAAATGGAGTGGTGGAATCTCAATCTGAGACTTCAAGTTCTGAGGAGAGTGAAGAAGATGCCCATGTTCCAGATGGAGACTTACTCATGGTGCGGAGGCTCTTAGGGAGTCAAGTAAGAGAAGATGAGGAGAGTCAAAGGGAGAACAACTTCCACACTAGATGTTTGTACAAGGGAATGTTTGTTCCCTAATCATTGATGGTGGCAGTTGTGCTAATGTGGTAAGCACAAGGTTGGTTTCCAAACTTAACCTTGTGACGAGGACCCACCCAACTCCTCACCGACTACAATGGCTAAGCGAGGATGGAGAAATGATTGTGAATCAACAAGTTGAGATTTCCTTTTCTATAGGGAAGTATGAGGATTCGGTCCTCTGTGATGTGGTTGTAATGGAGGCCAACCATATGCTACTTGGCAGGCCTTGGTAGTGTGACCGGAAAGCCATTCATGATGGCTTCTTCAATAAATATACCTTTATGCATTGTAACAAGAAAATTATACTATCACCCTTGTCCCCAAGGCAAGTAGGTGAAGATAAAAAAAAGTTGAAAAAAAAGATGGGTCGAGAAAAAAAAAAAGAAACAGAAAAAGAAACGATCCAGAAAAAAAGAATGAAAAAGAAAAAAAGAAGGAAAAAGAAGGAAAAAGAAGGAAAAAGAAAAGAATGAAAAAAAAGATGAGAAGAAAAAGAAAAGCTTTATGGCTTCCAAAAGGGAAGTAAATGGTGCTATCCTTACAAGACAACCCATTTACTTGCTCCTTGAATTTACTTACTCATTGGACAACAATTTTGTTTGAATACTAACTCTAATGTTGTTGTGCCTGATGCTGTTAAAAGTTTTCTGCAGGAATTTGAGGATGTATTTCCTCAAGAGGTCCCACGTGGCCTCCCACCTTTAAGGGGAATTGAGCATCATATTGATCTCATCCCCGGAGCATCTTTGCCCAATAGGCCTGCCTATCGGAGCAATCCTCATGACACTCATGAGATACAAAAGCAAGTTGAGGAACTGATGCAGAAAGGATGGGTACAGGAAAGCATGAGTCCTTGTGCTGTCCCTGTCATCCTTGTACCCAAAAAGGATGGGTCCTGGAGAATGTGTACTGATTGTAGAGCCATCAACAACATTACGGTAAAGTATCGTCACCCTATCCCTAGACTTGATGATTTGCTGGATGAATTATATGGTGCCTCTGTTTTTACTAAAATTGATCTAAAAAGTGGGTACCATCAAATTAGAATAAGGGAAGGGGATGAATGGAAAACTGCTTTTAAAACCAAGTTTGGGTTGTATGAGTGGTTAGTTATGCCTTTTGGGCTAACTAATGCACCCAGCACATTTATGCGATTAATGAATCATGTTTTAAAAGAGTTTTTGGGAAAATTTGTGGTTGTCTATTTCGATGACATATTGATATACTGTAAAACTATGCATGATCATTATGAGTACCTCCGAGAGGTCTTACTTGTTTTGAGAAAAGAAAAATTGTATGCCAATATTGAGAAATGCTCTTTTTGTGTGGACCATGTCATTTTATATACAGTAAAACTATGCATGATCACTATGAGCACCTCCGAGAGGTCTTACTTGTTTTGAGAAAAGAAAAATTGTATGCCAATATTGAGAAATGCTCTTTTTGTGTGGACCATGTCATTTTTCTGGGCTTTCTGATAAATGCCCAAGGGGTCTATGTTGATCAAGAAAAGATCAAGGCCATACAAGAATGTCCCACCCCCAAAATTGTCACTGATGTTAGAAGCTTCCCTAGCTTGGCTAGCTTCTACCGACGTTTTGTTAGGGACTTCAGTACCCTAGCTGCACCTTTAAATGAGGTTGTGAAAAAGAACGTCGGATTCAAATGGGGTGAGAAACAGGAAGAAGCCTTTAAGAGGCTTAAGGAAAAATTAACACATGCACCCATTCTTGCATTACCTAATTTTGCTAAATCTTTTGAAATAGAATGTGATGCTTCTAATGTGGGTATTGGAGCTGTGTTGATGCAGGAAGGCCACCCTGTGGCCTATTTCAGTGAAAAGTTAGGTGGACCCATGCTGAACTATTCCACCTATGATGAGTTGTATGCCTTGGTAAGGGCATTACAAACATGGCAGCACTACCTCCTCCCTAAGGAGTTTGTCATACATAGTGACCATGAGTCACTAAAATACCTCAAGGGGCAAGGTAAGTTGAATAAAAGACATGCTAAATGGGTTGAATTTCTGGAACAGTTCCCTTATGTTATAAAACATAAAAAGGGAAAGGCCAATACTGTGGCCGATGCCTTATCAAGAAGGCACAATTTGCTGGCAACCCTAGAAACCAAACTTCTTGGTTTCGAACACATAAAAGATTTGTATGCTGATGATGCTGAACTTTCTGAATTGTTTAATAAATGTGAACATGTGGCTGTTAATGGATATTATAGGCAAGATGGTTTCCTTTTCAAGGAAAATCGCTTATGTTTGCCTAAGGTATCCATTAGAGACTTGCTTGTTAAGGAGTCTCATGAAGGGGGTCTAATGGGCCACTTCGGGGTCCAAAAGACCTTGGACATATTAAAGGAACATTTTTATTGGCCTCATATGAGGAGGGATGTCCAAATCTTCTGTGAAAATTGTATTTTTTGTAAACGGGCCAAAACTAAGTAAACGGGCCAAAACTACGAGTATGCCTCATGGGCTTTATACTCCCTTGCCCGTACCTGATAATCCTTGGATAGACTTGTCAATGGATTTTATTGTTGCACTCCCACGCTCTAAGGCTGGGAAAGATTCAATCTTTGTAGTGGTAGACAGATTCTCGAAAATGGCACATTTTATTCCATGTAAAAAGATTGATGATGCGACACATATTGCTGATTTGTTCTTCAAGGAAGTGGTACGACTACATGGTCTACCGCGAAGTATTATAAGTGATAGGGACACTGAGTTCCTTAGTCATTTCTGGAGAACCTTGTGGGGAAAGCTTGAGACTAAACTCCTCTTTTCCACCACGTGCCATCCCCAAACAGATGGCCAAACTGAAGTTCTGAACAGAACTCTAACCACCCTGTTGAGGCCAACAATTAAAAAGAATATAAAGAGTTGGGAAGAGTGCTTGCCCCATGTTAAATTTTAAGAGTGCTTGCCCCATGTTGAATTTGCTTATAATCGGGCCACTCATAGTACCACTAGAATGTCACCATTTGAGATTGTGTATGGATTTCAACCACTAACCCCTCTTGATTTATTACCTGTGCCTAACTCTTCTATGTTGCAGCATAAGGATGGGAAGTCTAAAGCGGACTATGTGAAGAAGATCCACGAAAAAGTCAAGGCCCAAATAGAACATAAAAATGAGGGCTATGCTAAACAAGCCAACAAGGGCCGAAAGCAGATCATCTTTGAACCCAGAGACCTAGTATGGGTCTATATGTGGAAGGAGAGGTTTCCTGCATAAAGGAAATCCAAACTCCAACCTAGAGGAGATGGACCATTTCGTGTCTTGGAGAGAATCAACAACAATGCTTATAAACTAGACCTCCCAGGTGAGTATGGAAACATTAGTGCCACATTTAATGTTGCTGATCTTTCTTTGTTTGATGCAGGTGATGAAGATATTGCTGAATCAGATTCGAGGTCGGACGATAGGATGTGATGTGACCCTACCTAGGGCATACAATGAAGAGGATCTAATTGGGCTTGGAGGGCCCATGACTCGGTCCAAGAGCAAGAAGGCTCATCAATCTCTCAATCAACTCATCAAAGGAGTACTTGAAGATGCAAGGCCCAACATGGAGATCAAGCCCATCAATTGCTCTATATTCATAGAAATTCCCCAAGTTGGCCACATCCAAGGAGGGCTTGATTAAGGCATGCTTTAGCTGATTTAATAAAGTGAGGGATTAACACCCTCACTAGTATTTAAGAACTTGATAGTTACCTATTTTACTTTGGAACTTTTATTACTTTGTATCTAAAATAAATATGGCCGAAATTACCTTATTAAATGGCCATTAGGAACTTGTAATCCAGGTTTGAATTCCTTTCCTTATGGGAGGACTTGAAGATGGCATGCAACCAGCAAGGAATTAAAGGAAATCTTTCCTTATGAAGAGCATGAAGGGGGGCGTGTAATTCCAAGGGAAATCAGCCTCAAATCAAAGAATATCACCTCCTTAATTGAGCAACATCATTATGGAAACAATTCAAAAGGTTACCAAAGAGAGAGTGCACGTGTGGCTCAAAAGAAGGAAACAAATTAAAAGTTTCCATACTTGTTCCAATTATCATGTTAGGAACAAGTATGCCAATTAGGAAAGAATTTTCAAAATTCAAACTCTTCCTAAAAAGAAAGCTACACGTGAGAAATTGAAGATGAACGAAGGAGGTTGAACCTTGTGCTAAAAAAGGCTGGATACATCACACAAAACAAGCTTCCGTATATGGAAAGAGCAATCTGAGTGTATCAAGGGTTTTAAGACCATTTCACACGTTTTCTTTGTTTGAATCAAGGCTTGAATGCCAAATTAATATGCTTTCAATTAGAATCAATAGGGCAACCGAATTCCCTATATGTAATGGCAAGCAAAATGAAATGAGGCAATTCAGATTTTGTTGGAAATATTCCATAGCTAGTGAGTGCATTCCTCCTAGTGTTCTTGGTTCAACCAAGCTTGTTTTCTTATCAAGATACTCATCTTGTGGCGAAAATTCCTTAAGGCTTATCAAGAATCACTTCTTGTGGCGCCTCTATCCCTCTTGTCTTCTCCATCTTCTTGTTCCCAAACTCACGTCCAAACACTCACCAAAACCACCCAAAAGCCCCTCACTTCCCACGGCCAAACACCCATAAAACATCCTCACATAACCCTGATCCTCACGGCCAGAATTCCCCAAACATATCCCAAACAAATTCCACAACATCACAAGTACACCAATCGTCAACCAAACTCCCCCCCAAACAACAACCAAAACCATCAAACACAATCAAACCCCCACGACCCAAAACACAACCAAACAGAATTCAAAACATCCCAAACAAATACAATTCCAAAGGTCCCAACAAGTATTTACCATCAAGAATGATCCAAAACAAAAACGTAACCCCCCTATAGGATTACATCAATAACTTTTTTGAAAACAATGATCATGCAAACTTTGGTAAGTATTTGGGCTATGAGAGATGATATGATGGTGATGACAAAATTTAATTTGGGTTTGGCTTGGATAGACATGGTGGTGGTGATGATGATATAAATCAATTTGGGTTTGGCTAATATAGATGTAATAGTGGCTATGATAGAATTGAATTTGTCTTTGGCTTATGAGTGAGGGTGAAGTTATGAAGGATAGATGGTTGAGATTTGATTATGGTTGATGATATTTATGTTTGGGTTTGTGTTGATATGATGATGGTGATAATGAATTTTAACTTATGCATTAAAAATGAGATATTTTATCAAAATTTTATGAGGTTTGTGGAGTCAACGTTTTTTTTGTCATGATGCACATCTTAGGCAAATAAGTCCTCGACAAGGTATTTTTAAGCTTGTACCGTGATTTGGCTAGGGTTTTCAAGAAAAGGATATAAGGCTCAGAACTTGTGTTTCCCATACCTATTTTCAACATTTTTCAAACATGACATTCAACTATCAAGAGAATTTTTCAGGTTTTGATAAGGATGACCTATGATTAAGGCAATAATTTTTCATGAAGAGTTCCTTTTGTGATCCTTGATATTGCACTTTTGCCCTAACTTTTTCCTGAGATATTAATTGAGGATTCTCAACAGGTTTTTTTACTTCTTTTTTTGTTTGTTTTTTTAGAAAGGAACGTTCTGTATATTTCTTATCCCTCGGTCACATGATTGATGTAAGAGAATATTTTTCTTTAATAATTGAATGTCAAGGAAAACTTTTGAAAAACTACCCTCTTTACGCTATTGAAATATTGAGGGTTATTAAAAAATTATCTCCTTTCATTATGTCTGGGCTCGAATGAGGTGACTAGGGATATCTCCAAGATGTTTAGGAATTATAAAAAATGCCTTGTGCCATTAGAAACATTTGCTTGAAGATGTACATCATTTTTTGGGTTCTTACATTTGCATCATCCTCCATTTTATTTTTGAATCATTTTTTTAATCAAATATCTCATATTAATGCATAGATTAATTTTATTTGGGTTATGTGTTCTCTTTTTCGGGTAAATATGATTGGTAGAGTGTAGTGTGGGATGGTAAGGTGATGTATGAGATGTTGAAATCTGCATGATCAATGCATTAATATATACTTGTTAAAAATAGATGCATTTGAAAGTAAATCTTTGTGAGTGAATGCTTGAATGATTTAACCTTGACTGCGTCCTCAAGTGAAGAGAATTTTTCAAATTGTTCTCCAACTTTGCTAGGGTTGAAGATAATGTATTATCAAGTATGGATTTAACCACAAATTGGGAGTTCTCTATCTTCTTGAATGTCTTCAGTTTCAATATTTATTGCTTCCAGTCGAGTCTAATAGTATATTTCTTAAAACCAATCTTCAATTTATGAAATGCATGCAAAAAATGATTTCTTATTGATGCATGATATGCATGAAGTGGAATTGTTTTCTATTATCATGTTACTTTGAATTGAGATGCAACCTATAACTCGAAATGATGCATGAAATGCATGTAATTTTCTTTTTCAGTGCATGAGACTCTTAGAAAATATAATTTATGATGTATATGACTTTGAATGCATGAAGACTATGTGAATATGTATGAAATATTTTCCTTTTTATGATGAGATGAGAAAGTTTGTAGCAATGAATGCCACAAAATTAAAATGTATGATAGGGTAGTGTGAAGTATAATATTTTGACTGATTTATTTTGATTTTTTTTATGAATGTATGCATAAGTGAATGTATGTATGAGTAATGTTTTTATTTTTTAAATTGCATGTATACATGAGTAAATGAATGCTTTATAATTTTTTATGCATGAATGAATGCTTAAGCCAATAAATGATTACATTTCGTTCTGAATACATGAGTGATTTTTTTAGAATGATTGAGTGAAAGAATAAAATATAAATGAATGTATGATTATTGTATTTTTAATTTTTTTTAAGTGACAGTATGAATGAATATATAATTTGTTTATTTATTGTTTTTTAAAATGCATGTATACACGAATTAATGAATGAATAAGTAGAATAGTGTATGAATAATGTATCATGAATAATTGAACAAATAAATAAATACATAAACCACTTAATGAAGATTTTCTTTTAATATGATGAACGAATGAATAAGCTAATCGAACTTTTTTATTTTTGAATATAGGAATGAATATTTCTTTTTGATTGCATGAATGAATGAATGTGTAGTAATGTATTCTTTTTAATGAATATATGAAGACATAAGTCAATGAGTGTTTAAATAATGTATTTTTCTTTTTTAGTTTTGAATGCATGAATGAGTAATGGATTGAATCAATGAAGGAATACATGTTTGAGTTATATGTATTATTTTACGTGAATGAATGTACGATTTTTTTTGATGCACGAGTGAATAAATGAACATGTGAATAAATAAGAGAATGTATGAATGATATATTTTTTATTTTTTTAGAATATATATATGGATGGCTAATTAAAAGAATGTATGAGTAATGTATGCATGAATGAATTATTGTGAATGATAGTTTTTTTTTGAGTTAGTGAATGCATGGATTGAAATGAAATTTTTTTGAATGATATTTTTGTATAAGTTAATCAATAATTTTTTTTGAATGCATGAATGAATGCATAAGTCAATTAGTGGAGATTTTTATTTTAGAATGCATAAATAAATGGATAATTGAATGAATGTTTGAATATGTACTTTTTATGTTTAAGCATCCATGGATCAATTTTTTGAATGATGTATTTTTTTTATTAATGCATGATGAATGAAATGTCTAAAAATATAAAATACATGCTCTTTAGGGTAATAGACCATATCTTGGGGGTGGTTTAGCCATCATTATGATTAACGAGTAAATATATATATTTTTAAATGGTTTTTTGTCATTCCGACTAACTTAGGTCAAAAGTGGATTGCCCTATTTATCTTTGTAATAATCCCCTTGGTGGGGGAACAAGACTTCCCCTCAATGGTGCGATATTTTACATGATTTTTTCTTTACTTGACAAAATTCCAAACAATGTGTTACAATACAAGCATTACACACATCACAAAATTCACAAGTACAACATCCTAGGATAGGCTTCTTACATACAATGGACGCCCTTGGCAAGTTCTAGACTCTCTATAAGGTGTCCATATTGCATTTCTCTCCAATAGAGAAACCCAAATATTATGATGTTAGAAACAGGAGACCAGCTCGAGCGACTAACGCATAATAAGAGGTAACAATATGAGTGGTCCACATTACCAACACTTAGAAGCAGCAAAGACCGCGACCAGTGAGACTAGTGTCCATTCTATTCAAAAAGGTATCACTAATACCTGAGTGTAGGGCATATGTGTGTGCCTAAAATGTATACATGATATATCACCCAATAACAAAAACAATATACATAAAACATGCACTTAATATTTATAACATATAATTCATACATATAACATATAATTATTAATTAAGCATGCAATTCATGTTTATAACATACAATTAATAATTAAGCATGCAATATATATCTATACATACAACTAATAATTAAGTATGTAATTCATACAACTACTAATTAAGAATGCAATTTTCATATTTATAACTTATAATTAATAATTAAGTATGCAATTCTCATATTTTTACATACAATTAATAATTAAGCATACAATTTTCATATTTATAACACAACTAATAATTAAGCATGCAATTTTCATATTCACCTTAAGTTGCAACGAAGCGATTGGATAGAAAGATCCAACTAAAGGATTTGATTGATAACCGTACCACGAGAGTAAGTGCGACTTCATTTTAGTACACGTGTCAGAGCTCGAGAGAGGATGACACATATAAAAGAGCAATTCACCCTCACAACTTAAAGTTCATGAAAAGGAGCAAAACAAGGATTTGCGAGTGTAAAGGTGGTAACCCTTATTCTTGTTAATTTCTCAATCGTTCAAAATTCAATTTTATTTCCTTATTTGAGTTAAGTATAAATTAATTGCTATAATTAATGGAATTTTCCAGTCTTCGAGGGGTCGATATTTTATTACTTTAAGATATAATCATGCACTTGAAATTTGCCCTATCAAGTTTTTGGCGCCGTTGTTGGGGACTGTGTCAAAATTTCTTTAATTCTCAATTAATTCATTACTTTACTCTAGTGTATTACGTTATTTCCTTTTTCTTGGTATCTCTGCAGGTTGCCCATTTGGTTTATGAAAAGTTCAAATTACTACTTAGAGCCAGAAAGGACTTTCCATATAAGAAGTAGAAAACAAAGAGAAAGAGCGAGAGAAAGACGTGCGCGTGTACAAACAATGACTGAACGAGATGAAAAAACACTTCGCTACTACGCATCCCCTAATGCTCGTAGTTCATGTTCTAGAATAATTTGCCCAGCTTATCTTAAGCATAATTGAGAAAGCAGGCAGCTTAGCGGTGCCACATGTGTGCTCAGCGGTGTGCACCCAGAATTAACTTAGCCATCAAGAAACCATGAAGTCATGCATGACCTCACTTCAAGTAGCCCACCATAGGCTTTTCAGGAGTAGCTCACCATAGCTGGTCCCACAACTCACAACTAGCCTTGGTGAGTCAAGCTTAAGGAGGCGACCAAGCTACTTGACCAAGTGACCA
>NC_032023.1:10319530-10319870 GCF_001865875.1 Lupinus angustifolius
GACCTTGGTGTTTGGAGTTAATCAAAGTAAAACATAAGAACTTGTCTAAGTAGTTCAAATACATAAGAAGTTGAGAAATACTTTCATCATTCAAAATGATCTTGTCTCCTGAAGAATTTGTTATTACTTAGTTTATGTTTCTTGTTTAGTGTTTATGTGCATATCAAATCAAATGAAAAACAACCAAAATATGTTCTCTCATTATTTGTGCATTGACATATTCATATAATTCATTCTGTTAGGAAATTCCTTGTGGTTCGACATAACCCTATACTATACTACAATTGAATCTTGAAAGAAGTGTAAATTGTAAAATAGTAAAGTGTTATCAATAAATTTA
>NC_032023.1:10319970-10321864 GCF_001865875.1 Lupinus angustifolius
ATACCAACCTTCCTTAAGGAAGAAGTTTGGTTTGTTAATAAAAAGAACCCGAAATGGAGTAAATAAATAAATGTCACTTAATTTTATTATTCTTTTGTTCTTTATTTATTTATTTGTTTCTAACAACTAACTCTTTATCACTTTTGTACATTAGAATAACATTAAACCGGTGCTGGAATTTATTCCAAAAAACCGAGATGATATTCAAAGGTACTTAATAATTATGTAATAGGGGATTGCTTCGATACCATTGTACCGGCGTTAGAATTTATTATAACAAAGCCGAGATGGGGCAAAGAAGGAATACCTTATTCACATGATTATTAGAAGTAATTTGTAACGAGAATATTCTTGAAACCATTATACCAGCATTGAAATTTATTTCAACAAAGCCGAGATGGAGAACAAAGAATAAAACCGAGTTCACTTACTTAACCAAATAAAGAAAATACACCGAAGAGAAAACTTCGCCTTTCAACAAATTGGCGCCGCTGCTGGGGACAATTTGTTGAGGGGGGAAACCTCTAGAAAACTCTTTCAACAAATTGGCGTCATTCATCAAATAATTGTGCATAAATTATTTTTTTTTTACAAATTGTTTGACTTTGTACAAAGATGGAAATTATTAAATATGTATATTATTTCTCTACTAACTTTTCTTTGAAAATAGATAGAAAAAACCTTTCTTATGCATGAACATGAACAAACAAATTGAATTTTCTCTTGATCCCGAGATAGAGAAAACACTCTAAAAGAAGAAAAAAACACAAAAAAGGGCTCGTCAAGCAAAACCTATCATCCAAGAAGAAAGGATAGAAATGGCAGAGAATCATGAATCAAGGGCAGAGAATCAAAATAGCATTGGTGGATTTGTCAGTTTTAACCCCAGAAATATGATAAGAATAGGAAAATCCTTCGGCACTCAAAGGCCACCAGAGAGGAAAACTGGGTTGGTACAACTTATGTACGCCAATCCTTTCGCTGGTCTAGATCATGAAGATCCGTACAATCACCTTGTGAAGAAGATCTTTGCTCCTGACCTTGGCAAGGTTTTGATGAAGACACCAACATCACCAAAAAGAAGAAAAGGAAGAATACTTGTAAAGACAAAGAGGATTAAAGCTTCAAGATAATTAGATTAAGTCTCTATAGGTACTTCTATCCTAAAACTCTTAAATATGCAAAGTAGTAATGCTCAAACTATTTTTAAAGAAAGTTGAAAAAATTTAAAAATACTTCAAACATTTTTGAAAAATAGTGTGTAACGGGTTACTTCATCTAAGTAACAGGTTATGTGTGTGAGAAAAGAGTTATCCAACTTAAACTGTTCAGAGTAATCCATTACTGTCTTTGAGTAACAGATTACCAGTTTTGAAAAGTTGAGTAACCGATTACCCAGTTTGCTGTAATCAATTACTTTAAATTAATTTTAAATGAACAGCGGACAAAGAGTTTGGGTAATCTATTACCCATTATCAGCAATCGATTACTGAGAGTTGTTACATGAGATTTCAGATTTCAAAATGAAATGTTTTCACTCCAAACGAAATCTCTTCATTTCAAACAACTCCTACACTTTCAGAAAGGCACCATGGGTGTTTGGAAAGTCTATATAAAGAATCTAACTCTCACAACAATTATATACAACAACACACAACTCTTATACAATTTCAAAAAGCTCTTAAATTTATTCTGAAGTTATTTCTCTATACTCTTTGCAACTTGCACTCAAACTTTCAAAGACATTTTTTGAAGTTGCTTAGAAGTGTTTAAAAGTTTTCCAAAGAGCATTATTACTTGGTATACATAAAGAGCATATTGGATTGCAAGTTATACTACTTTCATACTTGTAAATGCAATCTGCTATTGTTGTACATTCTTCAATATTGTTGCA
>NC_032023.1:10321964-10324311 GCF_001865875.1 Lupinus angustifolius
GTGTAAGGTACATAGAAATCTCGGGGTGAGATATTATAATTACAACTCATAATTCTTAGTGAAGAAATCTCTTGTGCTGCAAGAGTACTGGACGTAGCCTTCGGTGGATTAGAAGGCGAACCAGTATAAAAATCACTGTGTAATCTCTTCTCCCTTATCTCTTTCATTTTATCTTGATTATTTTTCTGCATATATTGCTGCACGTTAACTCTTGATTTTGCAGAAAAAGTGGCCATAATTTTTAAGTCAACTAATTCACCCTCCTCTTAGTTGCAACCTCATTCTTACAATTGGCACTATAGCTATATTTGAGTAAGATATTCTCAAGTCTGATCTTGTATCAAGATGGCCTCAAGATCATTCCTAGGAGAAGGTTCTAACATCAACCGCCCTCCAAGATTTGTTGGAGAGTGCTATGATTTATGGAAAATAAGAATGAGGATCTTTATTGAATCTCAAGACTCGGACATATGTAATGCCATTGAAGAAGGACCATATAAACCCTTTACTGTTATCAACAATATAAGGGAAATCAAGCCAAAATCTTCATGGAACGATGAAGACAAAAAGAAGGTGCAATATGATTTAAAGGCAAAGAACAACCTCCCCTTCGCACTTGGTATTGATGAATTCTTTAGAGTATCAAACTGTAAGTCTGCAAAAGAAATGTGGGATTCTCTAGAGACCACACACGAAGGAACAGAGGAAGTGAAAAGGTCGAGACTCAACACTCTTTCCCAGGAATACGAAATGTTTCGTATGAAGCCTGGAGAAAAAAAATCTTGATTTACCAAAGAGGTTTACTCATCTTACCAATCACCTTATTTCACTTGGCAAAGTTCTATCAAATAGTGACTTGAACTTGAAAGTTTTAAGATCACTCACCAGAATGTGGCAACCAAAGGTAACTGCAATTTCTAAAAAGAAAAGTTTATCCAAAATGTCTTTGGTTGCTTTGTTTGGCAAAATGCAGGAATATGAACTAGAACTTAGCCAACTTGATCAAGATGAGGAGCAAGAAAAGAAGAAGAATATTTCTCTAAAAGCAAAAGTGGATAGATATGACTCATCTGGAGATGAATCAGAAAAAGATGATACGGAAGATATGAGTCTCTTCGTGAAGAAATTTAGCAAGTTCCTAAAAAGGAAAAAAGGCGCAAAGACTGGTCAAACAAGGAAATTCACCAAGAACAATGATGCCTCCACCTTAAGTCAAAACTTTACATGTTTTGAATGTGGCAAACCTGGTCACATGAAGATGGACTGCCCAAATTTGAAAAAGGGTTCTTTCAAAGGAAAGAATGATATGAAGACTGGACGAAGAGCATACATTGCTTGGGAAGATAATGATACCAGTTCTACATCTGAAACAGAAAATGAAGAGCAAGCATATCTATCAAAGCACATCTATCACTTATGGCATCTCATCATTCTGATGATGAAGAGGTAAAGGACTCTAATCTATTTTCTTCTTCTGAACTTCAATATGCATTTAATGACTTGCATGGTGAATACGTCAAATTAACAAAAATGTTTCTAAAACAAAATTCCGAATTAGATGCATTTAGAAACAAACTTTCATCATCCTCTTGTCAAAAGTGCATCACTCTTAAAAACAAAGTACCAACATTAAGTCTTGAACTTAATAAGTTAAACAAGAGTGGTAAAAGTTTAGAAAAAATTATTAATGATCAAAGACACTCAACAGATCGAAGAGGTCTTGGCTATTCAAAAAGCCATGGTTTCAAGAAACCAAGTATCCAAAGGAAAATAATTTTTCAACAGAAAAGTACCCATGCATTTGAAAAATCTAAGATACGCATTCATCAACCCATATGCACATACTGTAAAATTCATGGGCATACACCAAGCACATGCATAATTAGAAAGCATGGTGTACCCTTAGGAAAATTTAAATGGGTTGAGAAATGTACTAACCATCTAGGATCCAAAGAATATTGGATACCTAACAAAACTTAATTTATTTTGTAGGAAAATTTGAGAGTAGCCTGCAATTTATGGTACTTGGATAGCGGTTGCTCAAAACACATGACGAGCGATAAAAGTAAATTCTCTGTCCTTACTCCAACGAAAAAAGGATATCTCACATATGGTGACAACAACAAGGGAAGAATTCTTGGAGTTGGTAGAATTGGAAAGCCGCCCTCAACTATAGAAGGTGTACTATATGTTAAAGGACTCAAGCACAACCTTCTAAGTATAGGTCAATTATGCGACAAAGGATTTCATGTGGCGTTCTACCCAGATAAGTGCATCATTGAAAGTAAGGATTCAAATAATTCTAAACTTATTGGTAAGAGAATAAATAATATATATATATATGATT
>NC_032023.1:10324411-10326279 GCF_001865875.1 Lupinus angustifolius
AACGTTTTGGTGGAAATTATTATGCTCTTGTTATAATGGATGATTTTTCTTGATATACTTGGACTCTATTCTTAGTTCATAAGAATGAGGCATTCAAAGCCTTTAGCATTTATGCTAAAAGAGTTCAGAATGAAAAATCTCTAAAAATCGCTGCTATACGAAGTGATCATGAGGGAGAATTTCAAAACTCCTCTTTTGAGGAATTCTGTGATGATCTTGGGATCAACCACAATTTTTCTGCTCCTAGAACACCTCAATAAAATGGTGTTGTAGAGATAAAGAATCGATCCTTAGAAGAACTAGCTCGAACAATGTTAAATGAAACTAACCTCCTAAAATACTTATGGGGTGATGCAATTACACCGCGTGCTATGTTTCAAATCGAGTTCTTATCAGACCTATTCTTAAGAAAACCCCCTATGAACTCTTCAAAGTTAGAAAACCTAACATTTCTCATCTACATGTTCTTTGGTTGTAAATGTTTTGCTCTGAACAATGGTAAGGATAACTTGGGAAAGTTTGATGCAAAAGCTGATGAAGGAATTTTCCCTGGCTATTCTCTCACGAGTAAAGCTTATAGAATCTTTAATGAAATAATTCTAGCCATGGAAGAATTTGTTCTTGTAACTTTTGATGAAACCAATCATGTAGTAGAAGATGTAATATCATGTGATGAAGATGACTTGCCAAGTTCCCCTGCTAAAGAAAATTCTATTGTTGATATTAAAACTGAACCTAAAGAATTGAGAATGAATGATAATCTATCTTCTCAAGAAGAGCATATTCACTCAGATCTACCAAAAGAATGGAGAACTCATCGAAATCATCCTATTGACAACATCATCAGTGATATAAGTAAAGGTATAACTACTCGTAGAATGCTTGATGCTTGTCTAAACATGGCCTTCGTCTCTCAGATAGAATCCTTGATGCAATCGAGGATGAACACTAGATTTTTGCTATGCAAGAAGAATTAAACCAGTTTGAGAGGAATGAAGTTTGGGAACTTGTTCCTAGACCGAAAATAGGCATGTCATTGGAACTCGTTGGGTCTTTAGAAATAAATCTGATGAAAATGGTGTTATTGTTAGAAATAAGGCTAGACTAGTAGCCGAAGGATACAATCAGAAAGAAGGTATAGACTTTGATGAAACCTTCGCTCCGGTTGGTAGACTTGAAGCTATTAGACTATTACTTGCATATACTTGTTCTCTTAATTTTCAGTTATATCAAATGGATGTCAAGAGCACTTTTCTCAACGATTACATTCAAGAAGAAGTGTTTGTAGAATAACCTCCTGGTTTTGAAGATTACAAACATCCTTCTCATGTTTACAAGTTAAAGAAAGCCCTCTGTGGTTTAAAGCAAGCTCCACGAGTGTGGTACGATCGTCTAACAACTTTTCTGATAGAAAAAAGTTTTACCAAAGGGAAGGTCGACACTACTCTATTTATAAAGAAAATAAATCATCATACTTTACTAGTTCAAATTTATGTAGATGATATTATTTTTGGTTCTACTAATGAAAGTTTGTGTAGTGACTTTGGCAAAATGATGCAAGGAGAATTTGAAATGTCCATGATGGGAAAGTTGAATTACTTCCTTGGACTACAAATCAAACAGCTTGATAATGGCATTTTTGTAAGTCAATCCAAGTATTGGAGGGATTTGATGAAAAGATTTGAAATGGATGACTGCAAGCCAATAGCTACTCGTATGGGATCTAGCACATACATTGATACCGATGAAAGTGGAAAATGTATTGAAATATCAAAATATCGAGGTATGATCGAATCTCTTTTATATTTGACTGTCAGTAGACCTGATATCATGTTTAGTGTATGTCTGTGTGCACATTATCAGTCTAA
>NC_032023.1:10326379-10328392 GCF_001865875.1 Lupinus angustifolius
AGCCCTTGGCAAAAGAACCTTTTTACAAAATTAGACTTGAATTAGGCATTCTTGATGAAGTTTACCTGTCTTAACATGCTTATATGATTATATGTTTGCTTCATTATGTTTATCTCATGCCTACTTGATCTTAAATATATTTATTTGTGTTCGAAAACTTCATTTTTTGGGTTAAAAATCATTTTCATAGCTTAATGTTGCCTAAAAATAAGTTTTTCTGGGGTCAGTAATCGATTACACTGGAGAGTAACTGATTACAAGGTTGAACATCATGTTTTAGTAACCGATTGCCCAAAGTGAGTAATCGATTACTCTGAGTTGTTGTTTGAAAATTGTAAATTTTTTAATTTGAGTAACCGATTTCTGAAAGTGAGTAACCGATTACTTTGTGTTGTTATATATGTATTTTTCTGCATTTTTAAACTTTTTCAAACTCATCTTCCTCACTCAACTCGTGCTCTCTCCTTCTTAACCCTCTCAAACTCTAAAAACCTCGTTTTTGATCTGTTTCAAGTGATTTTTGTGTCCATTCCTATCACATATTTTATTCTAAACACTTTTAACCAATCATTTTTGTGATTAGTGGCTTGAAGCAAAAAACCCTAAATCTCCAAAAACTCAAAAACCTACTATTTTGAAATCCCAAATCCATGGCTTCTTCTTCTAGATTAAAGAAACAACACACCAATACATCTCAAAGGAGCCAAGGAACTACTTCTATGGAGTCCAATCCTCTGGATTTAGCAAGACTTCTAGCTAATGAGGAACAACGCAAAGTGTTTGAAGAGCACTTCTATTGAGACATTATTTTTACTCCAAAATACGGTAATGTTGACAATTTTGAATTTGAAGATTTTCTTTTCCCTTATCTTTTATGTCAACAAAACCTTTTTTATTTTTGTTGTGAGACAAATGACATTTATCCAGAACTTGTGCGAGTATTTTACTGTAACTTGAACTTTCGGAAAAATCGTCTTACTTCCTATGTCAAAGGAAAAGACATTGTTTTGGATCTTAAAACTTTTAGTTCATTGTTATGTAACATACCCTATCAAGGTAGCATAACAGGTTACGACCTTGTGTGTGAATGGGATAATTATGATCGAAAGGATTTTTATCATTCTTTATGTAGACTTTCAAAAAGGGAAATAGAAATGCGTAAACAACATGGCTTTGGAGAGACTGTCAAAAACCGAGACATCCTATCTTCTGGATATCTCAAGCTTGAGGACCGATTTCTTCATTAGTTTTTGAGTTATGTCATCTTACCAAAATTTTCAAATCATTAAGTGACATAGAACTCCAATTGATGTATGCTTTAAAGTTTAACATCAAGATCAATTGGGCTCTAATGACAATGAGACAAATGTGGACTGTTAGAGGTACTCAAAGTCCTTTGCCATATACAATCTTCATAACCAACATTCTTCAGCATTTCGGTATTTCTACAAATGGTGAAACAAAGGTGACTCTGAATCTTCGAGAAAGCCAAATTGATGTGGAAGTGATCCACAAAATGGGTTTCATCCAAGACCCTCGAATCCGCATCTACAAACATAGAACTGACAAGCCGACTGCTGCTGCTGAACCATCTTAACCTGAAGCTCCTAACCCTTCTGAACCACAACCTTTTGAGTTTCATGCTCAATTGTCCTCATCTGCTGCCATGCCCACGAACCAAATGATTATGGATGAGTTGGTTTCTCTTCGAGGCTATATCACTAACCGGATGGATGCTCTTGACTCTCAGAATCAACAAATCCAATATGAACTTCATTGCCTCTCCTCTAGGATGGATAGCATGGATATTGATGAAGACAATTCGGAGTCTGAGTCTTAGAATATCTGTTGTTAGGATTTTCTGGTTGTATTATTTTCAAATCTCGGGCAAATTTTTTTTCTACTTATTTATTGTTTTTAAGTTATTGCTGCATATTCTTGGACAATTTACTTTATGATGTTTTGTGCTTTATTGTTCCATTCTGGGATACATGTTTGAAACATCTTATTTAT
>NC_032023.1:10328492-10328792 GCF_001865875.1 Lupinus angustifolius
TCCAACTTAAAACTGTTCAGAGTAATTCATTACTGTCTTTGAGTAATAGATTACCAATTTTTAAAAGTTGAGTAACCGATTACCCAGTTTGTTGTAATCGATTACTCTAAATTAATTTTAAATGAACAGCGACCAGAGAGTTTGGGTAATCGATTACTGAGAGCTGTTGCATGAGATTTCAGATTTCAAAATGAAATGTTTTCACTCCAAACGAAATCTCTTCACTTCAAACAACTCCTACACTTTCAGAAAGGCATCATGGGTGTTTGGAAAGTCTATATAAAGGCTCTAACTCTCACA
>NC_032023.1:10328892-10330752 GCF_001865875.1 Lupinus angustifolius
TTTCATTTTATCTTGATTATTTTTCTGCATATATTTTCCGCTGCATGTTAACTCTTGATTTTGCAGAAAAAGTGGCCATAATTTTTAAGTCAACTAATTCACCTCCCCCCTAGTTGCAACCTCGTTCTTACATACCTTACAAAATTCTATGAGCTGGTAGGGACTGCTGGGATCTCTGAATCTGAGGAGGAGACCTTTTTTCTGAGGCTTTTCCCGTTAACACTTATCGGAAAAGCCAAAGAATGGTCCCTAGATTTTCCACCACACATTCAAAACAACTAGAACATGGTGGAGGAAAAATTTATGTCAAGATATTTTCCGCAAGGAAAATTCATGGACTTAAAAACTGCTATCTCCACTTTCATCCAACCTACGGGGGAATGTCTCTGCGAAGCATAAGACAAATTCAAATCCATGCTAAGGAAATGCCCATGCTAAGAAAATGCCCCAACCATGGTTTCGATGTTCAAACTCAGATCCACATTTTTGTTAATGAACTCCAACAGCAGCACAAATGGATCTTGAACGCAACTGCGGGCGGACAATTAATGGCCAAACCTCTGCAAGAAGTCATTGATTTCATCGAATCCATGGCGTTAAATGATCAAAAGAGTCAACACCAGAGAAGACCACCACCTAGGCAAGGTGGAATACTTGAATTAAGCTCAACTGATGTAGTATACCCAACACAAATTGCTTCAACGGCAACTGGAAGAGGTAACCCAAAAACTTAATGATTTTCCAAAACAATTACGGGAAACCTCCAAGAAGCAAATTTCTCGATGTGACAACTATAGTGAAGATCATGATTCTAATACATGCCAAAATGAGGAAATACATTTTGTGGGAGACCCTCCAAGGCAGAAGTTTCAAAATAATTACCCTCAATGGGTAATAATCAGTTTCAGAGAAATCAACCTTGGATGCAAGATCTTCCTCAAAAGCAACTCTTCTACCCCCGAAACAATCAATTTCAACACCCCACTCAGGATAAAAGCATTAAACTGGAAGATACTCTAAACCAGTTTATGCAAATGACAATACCAAATCAGAAGAATACCGATGCTTCTCTGAGGAACATAGAGATACATATTGGGCAACTAGCCAAACAATTAACTGAAAATCAGAAATCAACATTCTCAGCTAATACATAAGTAAATCCGAGAGAACATGGTAATGCAATCATGAGGGGTGAATCTGGCTCAACGGAGTAGTAGAAGGGAACAAACTTTTTTTTTGGTAACTAATGTCAAGCTAGTGACATTAAAGAAGCGTTTTCTTGGAGGCAACCCAATATTTGGTAAATATTTAGTTCCTTTATCATTGTCTTTTGTTAGCCTTTTTTGAAAACAAAGCAATTTTTAAATCACATCAAGTAAGTCCCAAATTTTTTTAAGGCTTGAGGACAAGCCTTCATTTAAAAAGGGGGACAAGAACTTGACGTAATTTAAAAGTTTCTTGTTTAGATTGTGTAAATATATGAAAAGTAAATTTGTTTGTTCAAAAACTAAAAAAATATTCAAAACCGAAATCAAAATGGCTAAACAAAATTCTTGAAACATGATCACATGATTAGAAAATGCTAAGCATACTTTGAATTAAGCTATGAGTGAGCAAAATGAGATATATGCTAAACTTTTGTGAAAACATTATATAATGTCATAACTTGAAATTTTTGCTATTTGAAAATTCAATTTTGTGTAACAAGATCTTCGCAAATATCTTTTAAATCAAAAAAGTGTAAAACCAAACCAAGTGAGGGAGTGAGACAAACACACATGAGAATCAAAGTGAGAATCAACATTTGATTTGTCTAATTAAACTTGTCTGAGTCTTTAAATCTCTTAATTGCATAAAAAT
>NC_032023.1:10330852-10336306 GCF_001865875.1 Lupinus angustifolius
ATTTCTCTTTAATGTGTTTTGTAGGATTTAGAAAGAAAAAGAAAAGAGAATAAAGACTCTTGGTCCAAGAAGAAAAAGAAGTCAAACTCAAGGTGCTCAAGCAGGCAGCTTAGCATGGACCAAGCTACACTGAGCTGACCTGGACACCAGCCTGACACGGTTAGACCCAACCTGGCACAGACTAAGCTGCTTAAGTAGGCAGCTTAGTGGAACTGCTTGACCACTCAGCCTAGCACCAGACAAAGCCTGACACAATCAGAACAAAAGCTTGGCACAGTCAGACACAAGCCTGGCACACGCCCAAGCTGCTCAAGCAGGCAGCTCAACGGTGCCACATGTGTGCTCAACGGTGAACCAGACACCTGACTAGGTCAGCAAGCACCAAGCCACGTCTCAGTCAGCATGGTCAAAGCTGCTCAAGTAGGCAGCTTAGCGGTGCCACATGTGTGCTCAGCAGTATGCGCCCAGAATTAACTTAGCCATCAAGAAACCATGAAGCCATGCATGACCTCACTTCAAGTAGCCCACCATAGGATTTTCAGGAGTTGCTCACCATAGCTGGTCCAATAGCTCACAACTAGCCTTGGTGAGTCAAGCTTAATGAGGTGACCAAGCTACTTGACCAAGTGACCAAACCCATGCTGAAGGGTTTGGTCAGCTGCTGAGCGGTGCAAAGAAGCAGCTCAACGGTGGCAGGGAAAACTCTATAAATAGGAAGACATTTCCTTCATTCAAGAGAACTTCTTCCCTTAAGAAATAAAAAACAAAATTCTCTTTTCTTATTTCTTAGTTTGAAAGCTCTGTTCATAGAAGCTTTTGTAAGTAAATTTTATAGTTTTTAGTTTATAAGTCAATATGAGATAGGAGATGCAAAACTCCATTTTTTTAGTCTCATTTGGAACTTAAAGCATCCAATCCTTAGATGGATAGCTCATGCTCCTAACAATTTCATTTGAAAGTTGATTATGTATTTCTTATTCTTCTTTTATTCTAAATTTGAATTTCAATCATTCAAGTTGATGCTTTGGTTAATTTTATTTGTTTGAGAAGTTCTTAATGCTCTTTTTAGATTGATCACCTAAAAATTGATTTCAAGTCATGAAAAATTACTTGTCTCAAACACTTAACAAATAAACTAAGAAGTAGTTGTACTACTTAGTTTATTTGCCAAGTTAAACATACTTTTCTTAAGATCTTATATTCATTACTACTTCAATATTAGAGTAGCCAAGATTAGGGTGTGACAACCTAGTCTATTTGTGGACGTAGTATTGTTTAGTAGTGAATATAAGTGATCATCATTCTACCATTTTAGGACATACACTAAAAGGAGGATTTCAGACCTTGGTGTTTGGAGTTAATCAAATACTTTCCTCATTCCAAAACTTTGCACTATAGGCACCTCATCTAGAACTTTAGTCAAAAGGATGAGGAGTCAATTGCTGAAGCATGGGAAAGATTAAATGAGTTGACTGAAGCTTACCTTCATCATTGTATTCCACCTTGGTGGTTCAGAACTTCTACAGTGGGCTAGACTTTCCACCGCAACAACTATTGGACTCTTCAGCAGGTGGTGCCTTTATGTGCAAAGGAATTGATGCTGCTTCAAAGATCATAGAGAATGTAGTTTCAAATCATCACCAATGGGAAAATGAGACGAGACATCATTCAAGAATAGAATTTGGTGCATAATATTCAGGCAATCAGATGGAGAATGTAATTTCCATGCTGGAGAACCTTTCTCAAAGGTTTGGAAAGCGAGAAAAATATCATACTAATGCTATTGGGTGTACTACAACTAGTGAGGGATGTGGAGCAAAAGGTCATGAACATGGAGCATTGATCAATGAACAAACTGAATCGTACAACTACTATGACTACAAGGAGAGGAGCGGACACCAATTCAGCCCACCATACAACCAGAACAATCCCAACCTTTCTTGGAGGAGCAACAACACTCTGAATCATCAATACCAAGATGAGCTAGGTAACAGGAAACCTCCAACAAGGTTTCCACAAGTACAATATTCTTATATTGACCCTAATTTTAAAACATTAATGGAAGGTTAGGAAAAATTGCTTGTTAACCAAAATAAATTTCATGAAGATCAAGTCATGATTAATTAAAAAATTTCAAACATGCTCAATGACTTGAATTCTAAAATATAAAACCTGACCATCCATGGTAAAATGCTGGAAACACAAATTGTGTAACAAGCTAGTAATCCTAATAGGCAAACAGGGATGTTTCCAAGATAGGCAGAAAAAAATCCAAATAATGAACATTGTAAAACTATCAAATTAAGGAGTGGAAAGGAACTAAATGATATTCCTCAAATTAAGGAGTGGAAAGGCACAAGTGGAAGAGGAACATATTGAGACACAACCCCCTGAAGGGGAGCAAAATTTTGAAAAGGTGTCTAAGTATGTAGCTCCACCATCATTTTGAAATTTTTTGGATATTCTTAAGAAATTATATATTAGCTTATCCTTCACTGAGGCACTGGAGGAGATGCCTGCATACACAAAATTTCTTAAGGATATTTTATCTAAAAAAAGAAGACTAGAGGATTATGAAACAATTGCTTTAATTAAGGAGTATAGTGCTTTAATTCAAAATAAATTACCACATAAATTAAAAGATCCCGATAATTTTTCTATCCCATGTTTAATTGAAAATACTAGTTTTGATCATGCCTTATATGACTTGGGGGCAAGTGTGAGTCTCATGCCTTTATCCGTGTGCTAAAAATTGGAAGTGAGTGAACTAAAACCCACTACTATATCACTTCAATTAGTGGATAGGTTAGTTAAATTCCCTATAGGCATCTTGGAGAATGTTCCTATCAAAGTTGAAATTTTTTTATTCCAACAGATTTTGTAATACTAGAGATGGAAGAGAGTTCACAAATCCCAATCATACTAGGTAGACCCTTTTTGGCTACTGTTGGTGCTATAATTGATGTAAAGAATGGAAAACTTTCCCTAAGCATAGGGGATGAAAAAGTTGAATTTGATATTGCTAAATCTATTAAACAATCTTCTCTTGAGGATTCATATTCCAGGGTTGATATGTTAAACCAAGTTGTGAAAGAGGAAGCATCAAGATTGCAATCTAAGGATCTCTCAGAGAGATGCATGGTAAATGATGACACTTCGGACGTTGATGAGGAAGTGGTTGAGGTTATTGAATTTCTAAATGCAAGTCCAACACTTCCTCACAACCCGCAAGATGAGACCTTGAAGGTAATGCCCAAATCTGAAGAGTGGGAGGAAGGGAAAGCACCTAAAATTGAATTAATAACACTCCCCTTCACTCTCAGGTATGAATTTCTTGGAACTAATTCATCTTATCTAGTATCGGTTAATGCTAAATTAAATAAATTGGAAATTGAAAAATTGCTAAGAGTCCTAAGAATGTATAGGAAGGTAATAGGATACACATTGGATGATATAGAGGGCATAAACCCTTATTTTTGTATGCATAGAAGTTTCATGGAACCTAACCATAAAACTTCAATAGAAAACTAGAGGAGACTAAATCCTAATATGAAAGAAGTGGTTAGGAAAGAAGTGCTGAAACTTTTAGATGTTGGGGTAATATATTCTATATCTGATAGTGAATGGGTGAGCCTAGTTCATGTGGTTCCTAAAAAAGGAGGATTGATTGTTGTGAAAAATGAGAAAAATGAATTAATACCAACTAGAACAGACACAAGTTGGAGAATATGCATTGATTATAGAAAATTAAACACAACCACTAGGAAAGATCACTTCTTTCTCCCATTCATTGATCAAGTGCTTCAAATGCTTGCCACACATGACTATATATGCTATTTAGATGGGTACTCGGGATTTCATCAAATCCCCATTCACCTTGAAGACCAACAAAAAACTACTTTCACATGTCCTTATGACACCTTTGCCTGTAGGAGAATGCCTTTTGGACTATGTAATGCTCAACCACTTTTCAAAGATGCATGACTCTAATATTTTCTGATTTTATAGAAAACATAATGGAAGTTTGTATGGATGATTTTTCTATTTATGGACTTTCATTTGATGACTGTTTAACAAATTTGACAAAAATATTGTAGAGATGTGAGGAAGTGAATCTCGTATTAAATTTGGAAAAATGTCACTTCATGGTGCGCGAGGGTATTGTGTTGGGGCATTTAATTTCAGGAAAATGGATAGGGCAAAAATTGTAGTAATAGAAAATATGCCACTTCCAATTAACATAAAATGTGTTAAGAGTTTCTTAGGTCATGCGGGATTTTATCGCAGATTCATAAAATATTTTTCAAAAATTGCAAAACCCCTTTCTAACCTTTTAATGAAAGATACTGCATTTGATTTTAGTGCTACTTATCTAGAATTGTTTTGCAGGTTGAAGAAGGCATTGATCACTACACCAATATTGCAATCACCAGATTAGAATCTTCTCTTTGAAGTGATGTGTGATGCTAGTGACTATGTCGTGTGAGCAGTGTTGGTCCAAAAGAAAGACAAGAAGATGTATGCAATCTATTAAGAAAGAAAAACACTTGATGGAACTCAAGCCAATTATGCCACCATAGAGAAGGAGCTACTAGCTGTTGTGTTTGCCTTCAAAAAATTTAGGTCCTACATAGTAGGTTCTAAAGTTATAGTCCATACTGATCACTCACCCTTGAGATACTTCATGAGTAAGAAAGAAGCCAAGCCACGTCTCATCTGATGGATTCTCCTTCTGCAAGAATTTGATTTGGAGATTGTTGATAGAAAGGGGACATATAATCCAGTTGTAGATAACTTCTCTCGGCTTGAACATACAAGTGGAGTGGAGGATGACATACTTATTGATGATTCTTTTCATGTTGAGAAACTCCTTCTCCTCGACACTATAGAGGCACCTTGGTATGCTGACTTTGTAAACTATTTGGTTAGCAAGATTCTTCCACCTGAAGTTGAAAGTGTGCATGTCAAGAGGAACACTTTGGAAAGCTATCCTAATATGTCATGGTTTTGATGAGGACAACTTGTGCGTAAAAGAGCTTGAAGATCACCAACAAATCAACGTGCTTAAGTCTTTAATTGGTACTCGGCTTAGACTAGAATCTAGTTTAAGTTGAGTCAAGGCTTAGGGCACCTAATACATGTCTCATATGCATATATCTTTTAAATCATTTCATCCATGAGATATGTCATTCATAATATGTTCATGCATTACATAAATACATGTATATGTGCATTCTAGGCATAAAACGAAGTGTTAAACATGTATCATCTAAGTGCATAACGTATTTGATGTTTTGTATTTAAAAATACACATTTAAATTGTTGTTAATCGATTAACTAATCCTTGAATCGATTAACCCAACTGCTTTGTAAAGTGGTTGCTACGGGAACACGTTTTTAAAATGCTGTTAATCGATTAAGGCATTACGTTAATCGATTAACCTAACTGTTTGT
>NC_032023.1:10336406-10336685 GCF_001865875.1 Lupinus angustifolius
CTCCTCATCCTAACCTTATCCTCATTCTCGTCCTCATCCTATCCTCTGCCTCATTCTTATCCTCATCCTATCCGCGTCCGCGTCCTCTTCCTCATCCTCATCCTATCCTTACCCTCATCCGCATTCTCATCCTCATCCTCTCCCTCATCCTCATTCTACTCCTCATCCTATCCTCATCCTCATTCTCGTCCTCATCCTCCTCCTCATCCTCATTCTCGTCCTCATCATATCCTCGTCCTCTTCCTCATCCTATCCTTATCCTCATCCACATTCTCATCC
>NC_032023.1:10336785-10337221 GCF_001865875.1 Lupinus angustifolius
TCGTCCTCATCCTATCCACTTCCTCATCAACATCCCCTTCCTCATCCTCATCGTCTTCCTCATCCTCAACCTCATCCTCGTCCTATCCTCATCCTCATTTTCGTCCTCAACCTATCTTCATCCTCGTCCTCATCCTATCCTCGTCCTCATCCTCATCCTCTTCCTCCTCCTCATCCTCCTCCGGATTCTCCTCCACCTCCTTTCCTCGTCCTCATCCTCATCCTCATTCTCGTCCTCCTCCTATCCTCATCCTCTTGGTCATCCTCATCCTCATCCTATCCTCATCCTTATCCTCATCCTCTTCCACTTAATTATCCTCATCCTCATACTCATCCTCGTCCTCATCCTATCTCATCCTCATCCTATCCTCATCCTCATCCTCATCCTCATCCTCATCCTCATCCTCATCCTCATCCTCATCCTCATCCTCATCCTC
>NC_032023.1:10337321-10338832 GCF_001865875.1 Lupinus angustifolius
CGCGTCCTCATCCTCATCCTCATCCTATCCTTATCCTCGTCTACATTCTCATCCTCATCCTCATCCTCATCCTAATCCTATCATCATCCTCATGCTCGTCCTGATCCTAACCTCATCCTCATCCTCATCCTCATCCTCATTCTCATCCTCCTCCTCATCCTATCCTTATCCTCGTCTACATTCTCATCCTCATCCTCATCCTAATCCTCATCCTCATCTTTATCCTCATCCTCATCCTCATTCTCATCCTCCTCCTCATCCTATCCTTATCCTCGTCTACATTCTCATCCTCATCCTCATCCTAATCCTCATCCTCATCTTTATCCTCATCCTCATCCTCATTCTCATCCTCCTCCTCATCCTATCCTTATCCTCGTCTACATTCTCATCCTCATCCTCATCCTAATCCTCATCCTCATCTTTATCCTCATCCTCATCCTCATTCTCATCCTCCTCCTCATCCTATCCTTATCCTCGTCTACATTCTCATCCTCATCCTCATCCTAATCCTCATCCTCATCTTTATCCTCATCCTCATCCTCATTCTCATCCTCCTCCTCATCCTATCCTTATCCTCGTCTACATTCTCATCCTCATCCTCATCCTAATCCTCATCCTCATCTTTATCCTCATCCTCATCCTCATTCTCATCCTCCTCCTCATCCTATCCTTATCCTCGTCTACATTCTCATCCTCATCCTCATCCTAATCCTCATCCTCATCTTTATCCTCATCCTCATCCTCATCCCTATTCTCATCATCCTCCTCTTCCTCATCCTCATCCTCATCCTAATCCTCTTCCTCATCCTATTCTCATCCTCATCCTATCGTCATCCTCGTCCTCATCCTATCCTCATCCTCATCCTCATCCTAATCCTCATCCTCATCTTTATCCTCATCCTCATCCTCATCCTAATCCTCATCCTCATCTTTATCCTCATCCTCATCCTCATCCTAATCCTCATCCTCATCTTTATCCTCATCCTCATCCTCATCCTAATCCTCATCCTCATCTTTATCCTCATCCTCATCCTCATCCTAATCCTCATCCTCATCTTTATCCTCATCCTCATCCTCATCCTAATCCTCATCCTCATCTTTATCCTCATCCTCATCCTCATCCTAATCCTCATCCTCATCTTTATCCTCATCCTCATCCTCATCCTAATCCTCATCCTCATCTTTATCCTCATCCTCATCCTCATCCTAATCCTCATCCTCATCTTTATCCTCATCCTCATCCTCATCCTAATCCTCATCCTCATCTTTATCCTCATCCTCATCCTCATCCTAATCCTCATCCTCATCTTTATCCTCATCCTCATCCTCATCCCTATTCTCATCATCCTCCTCTTCCTCATCCTCATACTATCCTCATCCTATCCTCATTCTCATTCTCGTCCTCATCCTAACCTCTTCCGAATCCTCATCCTCATCCTCATCCTCATACTCCTCCTCCACCTGGTCCTCCTCTTCATCCTATCCTCATTCTCATCCTCCTCCTATCCTCA
>NC_032023.1:10338932-10339709 GCF_001865875.1 Lupinus angustifolius
CAACCTATCCTCATCCTCATCCTAATCGACATCCTATCCTCATCCTCATTATCGCCCTAGTCCTATCCTCATCCTCATCCTCGTCATCATCCTATCCTTATCCTCATTCTCGTCCTCAACCTATCCTCATCCTCGTCCTCATCACCATCATATCCTCATCTTCTTCCTCATCCCCATCCTATCCTCATCCTCATTCTCGTCCTCATCCTATCCTCCTCCTCATCCTCATCCTCTTCCTCATCCTCTTCCTCATCCTCTTCCTCATCCTCTTCCTCATCCTCTTCCTCATCCTCTTCCTCATCCTCTTCCTCATCCTCTTCCTCATCCTCTTCCTCATCCTCTTCCTCATCCTCTTCCTCATCCTCTTCCTCATCCTCTTCCTCATCCTCTTCCTCATCCTCTTCCTCATCCTCTTCCTCATCCTCTTCCTCATCCTCTTCCTCATCCTCTTCCTCATCCTCTTCCTCATCCTCTTCCTCATCCTCTTCCTCATCCTCTTCCTCATCCTCTTCCTCATCCTCTTCCTCATCCTCTTCCTCATCCTCTTCCTCATCCTCTTCCTCATCCTCTTCCTCATCCTCTTCCTCATCCTCTTCCTCATCCTCTTCCTCATCCTCTTCCTCATCCTCTTCCTCATCCTCTTCCTCATCCTCTTCCTCATCCTCTTCCTCATCCACATCCTCCTCCTCATCCTCCTCTTCATTCTATACTCATCCTCTTCCTCTTCCTCATCCACTTCCTCATCCTCTTCCTCATCCTCCTCCTCATCCTATCCTT
>NC_032023.1:10339809-10352025 GCF_001865875.1 Lupinus angustifolius
CATCCTCATCCTCATCCCCATCCTATCCTCTTCCTCATCCCCATCCTATCCTCATCCTCATCCTATCGTCATCCTCATCCTCATCCTCATCCTATCCTTATCCTCATTCTCGTCCTCATCCTATCCTCATCCTCGTCCCCATCCACATCCTACCCTCATCCTCATGCTTGTCCTCATCCTTTCCTCTTCTTCATCCTCAGCCTCCTCTTCATCCTAACCTCATTCTCATCCTCCTCCTATCCTCATCCTCATCCTCATCCAAACCTCATCCTCATCCTCATCCTCATCGTCATAGAACCAAGAAGGAGGATAGAACCAAATGGGTAGAACCAAGAAGGAGGTTAGGATGAAGAGAGGGAGTATCAAGTTCTAGTTCCAAATGGGAGGATAGAACCAAGAAGGAGGGAGTATCATTCAAAAGGTAGTGCATCAACTACCAAAGAAGCCGTGGCCACAAGCCAAGGCAAACAACCAATGGGTTCTAATCAAAGGAGCCGAGATGTAAAATGCTTCAAGTGCTTAGGCCTTGGACATATTGCTTCTCAATGTCCTACAAGGAGAACTATGATCATAAGAAATGGGGAAGTGGAGTCTCAATCCGAGAACTCTAGTGATGAGGAGGAAGATGATCATGAGGAGGAAAGTGTTACCATTCCCGAAGGTGACTTGTTCATGGTGAGGAGGCTCTTAGGAAGCCAAATCAAGGAGGAGGATGCAAGTCAAAGAGAAAACATCTTTCACACAAGATGTATTGTGGATGGTAAGCTATGTTCACTAATTATTGATAGTGGAAGTTGTGCTAATGTGGTTAGTGCAAGATTGGTGTCAAAACTTAATCTTGTGACTAAGTCACATCCCACTCCTTACCGAATGCAATGGTTAAGTGAGGTTGGGGAAATGATTGTCAATAAGCAAGCTGAAATAAATTTTTCAATTGGGAAATATGTGGATTCTGTTGTTTGTGATGTTGTTGACATGGAGGCTAGCCATTTACTTTTGGTCCGTCCATGGCAATTTGATAAGAAAACCACACATGATGGACATACCAATAAGTTCTCTTTTGAGCACCAAAACCGTAAGGTGGTGTTATCTCCATTGTCTCCTAAGCAAGTTAGTGAGGATCAAAAGAAATTGAGAGAAAAGATTAAGATGGAGAGAAAAGAGAGGGAGAGAGAAAAATTGAGTGAAGATCCAAGAGAAAAGAAAGCAAAAATGAGTGGAAAAAAAGAATCAAACAAGAGCAAAAAGAGTGAGATTATGAGAAAAGAGGGGTATATGGCAACAAAAGGGGCGATAAAACATGCCTTGATTTCAAAACAACCTTTGTACCTACTTTTTAGTAGGGAGTTTTTCCTAACCACTAACCCTTCTAAGAAAGGAGAGTTGCCTTTGTTTGTTGAAAATATTTTGCAGGAATTTGGTGATGTGTTCCCTAAGGAGGTGCCTCACGGGTTACCACCATTGAGAGGTATTGAGCATCAAATTGATCTCATACCGGGTGCATCTTTGCCTAATAGGCCAGCCTATAGGTGTAACCCAACCGAGACCAAAGAAATCCAACACCAAATTGAGGAATTGATGGAAAAAGGGATGGGTTCAACAGAGCCTAAGTCCTTGTGCGGTTCCAATCATATTGGTACCCAAAAAGGATGGTACTTGGAGGATGTGCACTGATTGTAGAGCCGTAAATAACATAACGGTAAAGTATAGACATCCTATCCCTAGACTAGATGATATGTTGGATGAATTGTATGGAGCCACAACTTTTTCAAAAATCGATTTAAAAAGTGGCTACCATCAAATTCGGATCCGAGAAGGTGATGAATGGAAAACAGCTTTTAAAACTACTTATGGTTTATATGAGTGGCTTGTTATGCCATTTGGGCTAACCAATGCCCCAAGCACTTTCATGCGTTTAATGAATCATGTTTTAAGAGAATTTTTGGGTAAATTTGTGGTGGTTTACTTTGATGATATCTTAATTTACTCCAAAACTTTAGATGAGCATCATGAACATCTAAAGGCTGTTTTGATTGTTTTGAGAAAAGAAAAGTTGTATGCCAATATGGAAAAATGTACTTTTTGTGTGGATCATGTGATTTTTCTTGGGTTTAAAATTAATGCTAATGGGGTCCATGTGGACCAAGAAAAGATTAAGGCCATTCAAGATTGGCCAACTCCCAAAACCGTGACTGAGGTTAGGAGTTTTCATGGATTAGCAAGCTTCTATAGGAGGTTTGTTAAAGATTTTAGCACCTTGGCTTCACCCCTAAATGAACTTGTTAAAAAGAATGTTGTTTTCCATTGGGGTGAAAGACAAGAAGAGGCCTTTAACCAACTTAAGGCCAAACTTACTAGTGCACCTGTTTTATTGCTTCCAAACTTTGCTAAATCTTTTGAGTTAGAATGTGATGCTTCTAACATTGGAATTGGAGCTGTGTTAATGCAGGAAGGTCATCCTATTTCTTATTTCAGTGAGAAGTTAAGTGGGGCAGCCCTTAATTACTCCACCTACGATAAGGAATTGTATGCCTTGGTAAGGGCACTACAAACTTGGCAGCATTACCTACTCTCTAAGGAGTTTGTGATTCATAGTGATCACGAATCCCTTAAGTATCTTAAGGGCCAAGGTAAGTTAAACAAGAGACATGCAAGATGGGTAGAGTTCTTGGAACAATTCCCATATGTGGTGAAACACAAGAAAGGCAAGGCCAATGTGGTGGCCGATGCCCTTTCTAGGAGGCATACTTTGCTTTCCACTTTGGAGACCAAACTATTTGGTCTAGAATGCATAAAGGAGCAATATGAACATGATAAAGACTTTTCACAAATATATGCTTCTTGTGTGCATTCGGCCCATAATGGATATTTTAGGCACAATGAATTTTTATTCAAAGAAAAACAATTGTGTGTGCCTAAAAGCTCCATTAGGGATGTTTTGGTAAGGGAATCCCATGAGGGGGGTCTTATGGGGCACTTTGGTGTACAAAAGACTTTAGACATGTTGAAAGAACACTTTTATTGGCCACGTATGAAACAAGACGTGCAAAACTTTTGCGAAAAATGCATAACATGTAAAAAGTCTAAGTCAAGGATCATGCCACATGGCCTTTACACCCCATTAACCGTCCCAGATTCACCTTGGATGGATATATCCATGGACTTTGTTTTGGGGCTGCCCAAGACAAAGAAAGGCAATGATTCAGTCTTTGTGGTTGTTGATAGATTTTCAAAAATGGCACATTTTATTCCATGTAGAAAGATTGATGATGCTAATCATGTTGCTGACTTATTTTTCAGGGAAGTGGTAAGACTCCATGGAATACCACAAAGCATAGTGAGTGATAGGGACGCCAAGTTCCTTAGTCACTTCTGGAGGACCCTGTGGGGGAAGCTTGGCACTAAGCTCCTCTTTTCAACTACTTGCCATCCCCAAACGGATGGGCAAACTGAAGTAGTGAATAGGACTCTTTCCACCCTCTTAAGGACCATAATAAAAAAGAATTTAAGGTCATGGGAGGAGTGTTTACCTCATGTTGAGTTCGCATACAATAGAGCAACTCATAGCACTACTGAATTTTCTCCTTTTGAAATTGTCTATGGTTTTAAGCCACTAACACCTCTTGATTTGTTGCCTATTCCTAATGAATCTATTTTGAAGCACAAGGATGGATGGGCCAAAGCAGAATATGTTCAACAATTACATGAGCAAGTCAAGATTCAAATTGAGAAAAAGAACGCAAGCTATGCAAAACAAGCCAACAAGGGGCGTAAACAAGTGTTATTTGAACCCGGAGATTGGGTTTGGGTACATATGAGGAAGGAAAGGTTTCCTGAACAAAGGAAATCCAAACTTCTTCCAAGAGGAGATGGTCCATTTCGAGTGCTACAAAAAGTCAATGACAATGCCTACAAGCTTGAACTTCCAAGTGAGTATGGTAACATAAGTGCTACTTTTAATGTCTCTGACTTAACTTTTTTTGATGTAGGTGATGGAGACTTAATTTCGAGGTCGAAATCTCTTCAAGAAGGAGGGGATGATGTGAACCCGAATGAACCTAAGGATGAGTTGAGGAATATAGGTGGGCCCATGACAAGGGCAAGAGCCAAACAAGTGAACAATGCACTTAGCCTACTCATTCAAGACATCAAAGGAACTTCCCTAAGCTCAAACCAAGGGAGTCATCTTTTTCATTACATCACTTTACATGTGGGCCAGCATGGGGCAAATAACCCCCAACCCTTTTAATAGGGCACGGCCATGCACTCAAATGGCTAGGACACATTTATGTTGTCCTAAAACATTTTCCATTAGAATTTAATGTGTCTTGTTTGTCTTTAATTTCAGAATAAATGAACTCTATGATTTGCAATCAATATGGTCTTCATTGCACCGTCCAAAATTAAAGCCTAGAGTGGACTCAAGGAGGGTGACCGAATTCAAAATCCAAGGGGGAAGTTGCCGTCCACATTGAAGCCTTTTGCCTTAATTGTGCCGTCCAACTTTAATTCCAACACAAAGAATTAAGTTGCCACCCACAATTAATCCTAGTTGATCCGTGCAATCAAGCATGGAATCATGTGGATTTAATCATGAAGACTTCAACTAAATAAATGGCCACCTTTTCATTCAAAGTGAACCGTGCCCTCTACATGGAATTAAGAGGCTTTAGTCATGAATGCTTCAAACTCATCAATGTGCCGTCCACATTCATTCAAGTGAGTCGTGCCATATACATGGAATCATGAAGACTTCAAGGGAGCCGAATTACCATGAAGACTACCATGAAACCAAGACTTAGCATTAAGGCTTTTCATAGAATTCAAAGTTTTTCATTTATTTGTATTTTGAATTTTTAGGAGTTCCCATAAGGAATTATACTTGGATATTTCGGTTGGAACAATATCACCAACCTTGGATTATGTCCTATAAATGTAAATTCGGATGGGAGAATAAAACAAGTTTTATTTCGTGTGAAAATACAAGGTTTATACCTTTTGTGTGAGAGTGTCTTCTCCTAACTTCTTGGCTGAACCAAGATTACAAATTCTTATCAAGAACCACGTTCTTGTGGCGAATAGCACCCGGCTTATCAACATCTTTGTTGTGGCGCCATCACCCTTCTACCTTAACCATCTTCTTTTATCCTAAACAATTCAATTCGGCCTAAGTTCATCTTCAAAAATAACCCATCAAAACCGTGGGTTCCCTTGCACCAAACAAGATAGATTGTTGTAAAAAGGATCTCCTGAAGAGGTTCTCATCAAGTGGTATTCAGAGCTAAGGTTCTTGCTTGGTGTGTCAAACATTTTCTTCTTGATTGGCCGTGAGTCAATAGCCTATTTCCTACATCCCAAAAACAAAAACCAAAAACAAAAGTGTCAAAAATTTTCTTTCTAGCCGTGAGTCTTCTTATTTCCATTCCAAAAAAACAACAAAAACCAAACACAAAAGTGTCAAAATTATCTCCCAAACCGTGAGTCATTTTATTATTTCCTTACATTCCAAAACAAAAACCCAAAAAGTGTCAAAACAAGTCCAAACCGAAACCAAAAAGTCCCAAAAACAAAGTGTCAAGTGTCAAAACCGAATACCAAACACAAAGTGTCAAAAACAAAGTTTCTAGTGTCCAAACCGAAACCAAAAAGTCCCAAAAACAAAGTGTTAAGTGTCAAAACCGAAAACCAAAAAGTGTCCAAAATTTCATACACAAAACCGTGTCACAATTCTTGTTAAGTTGGGTGTTTTTCTTTCACAATTAAGTGATTCTGCCTTGGTTCATTCAAGAAGCCGTGGAGGAGAAGTGAGTGTGAGTGAAACACAAGTGAGTTTGAGAGTTACATCTTCTACCAAATACTTGAGTGAAACACAAAGTGAGGTTGAGAGAAAATGTCTAGTGAAAGTGGGAGCCCAATCATGTCTCCTAGGTCAGCAACACTTTTTGCTAGGATGACAACACAATTTGAGACTCTAAGAAGAGAAATGGAACAAATGAGAATAGAAAATGATAGGAGGTTTGGATACCATGAAAATGGTTATTCAAGTGAGGAGGAAGGAGGAAGAAGGAGAGCAAGGAGAGGGGCACGAAGGGAGGAAAGACTTGAGGGAGTTAAAATAAAGGTTCCCACTTTTATTGGGAAGAATGACCCGGAGGCTTATTTAGAATGGGAACTTAAGATGGAGCAAGTGTTTGAATGTAGTTCTTACCAAGAGAGTAAGAAGGTAAAGGTGGCTGCTCTTGAGTTCAAGGAGTATGCCTTGATTTGGTGGGATCAACTCAATAAGGAGAGAAGGAGGGCTGGAGCCGAGGCTATTAACACTTGGGTGGAAATGAAAGTGTTAATGAGGAGGAGATTTGTCCCTAGTTCATACCAAAGGGATATCCACAACAAACTCCAAAGACTCACTCAAGGGTCTAAGAGTGTGGATGAATATTTCAAAGAGATGGAATTAGCTTTGCTAAGGTCCAACTTTGAGGAGGATAGGGAGGCTACAATGGCAAGGTTCTTGCATGGTCTAAACCAAGAAATTCAAGATGTTGTTGAGCTTCAACACTATGTTGAATTAGATGACTTGGTTCAACAAGCCATGAAAGTGGAGCAACAACTTAAGAGGAGAAAATCAAAATTTTCCTCAAGTTCTAGTTCAAAGTTTCAAAGTTCCAAATGGGTGGATAGAACCAAGAAGGAGGGAGTATCATTCAAAGGTAGTGCATCAACTACCAAAGAAGCCGTGGCCACAAGCCAAGGCAAACAACCAATGGGTTCTAATCAAAGGAGCCGAGATGTAAAATGCTTCAAGTGCTTAGGCCTTGGACATATTGCTTCTCAATGTCCTACAAGGAGAACTATGATCATAAGAAATGGGGAAGTGGAGTCTCAATCCGAGAACTCTAGTGATGAGGAGGAAGATGATCATGAGGAGGAAAGTGTTACCATTCCCGAAGGTGACTTGTTCATGGTGAGGAGGCTCTTAGGAAGCCAAATCAAGGAGGAGGATGCAAGTCAAAGAGAAAACATCTTTCACACAAGATGTATTGTGGATGGTAAGCTATGTTCACTAATTATTGATAGTGGAAGTTGTGCTAATGTGGTTAGTGCAAGATTGGTGTCAAAACTTAATCTTGTGACTAAGTCACATCCCACTCCTTACCGTTTGCAATGGTTAAGTGAAGTTGGGGAAATGATTGTCAATAAACAAGCTGAAATTTGTTTTTCAATTGGGAAGTACATGGATTCGGTTGTGTGTGATGTGGTGGACATGGATGCTAGCCATTTGCTCTTGGGCCGTCCATGGCAATATGACAAGAAAACCACACATGATGGCCGAACTAACAAGTTTTCTTTTGAGCACCAAAACCGCAAGGTTGTGCTATCACCTTTGTCTCCTAAGCAAGTGAGTGAGGATCAAAAAAAATTGAGAGAAAAGATTGAGTTGGAGAGAAAAGAAAGGGAGAGAGAAAATTTGAGTGAAAAGCCAAGTGAAAAGAAAATCAAAATGAGTGAAAAGAAAGAAACAAGCAAAAGCAAAAAGAGTGAGATGACAAAAAAAGAGAGTTATATGGCAACAAAAGGAGAGATAAAGCAAGCTTTGATTTCAAAGCAACCATTATACCTACTCTTTAGTAGGGAGTTTTGCCTAACTTCTAACCCTTCTAATGAAGGAAGTTTGCCTATGTTTGTTGAAAATCTTTTGCAGGAATTTGGTGATGTCTTTCCAAAGGAAGTACCTCACGGGTTGCCACCATTGAGGGGTATTGAGCATCAAATTGATCTCATACCGGGTGCATCTTTGCCTAATAGGCCAGCCTATAGGTGTAACCCAACCGAGACCAAAGAAATCCAACACCAAATTGAGGAATTGATGGAAAAGGGATGGGTTCAAGAGAGCCTAAGTCCTTGTGCGGTTCCAATCATATTGGTACCCAAAAAGGATGGTACTTGGAGGATGTGCACTGATTGTAGAGCCGTAAATAACATAACGGTAAAGTATAGACATCCTATCCCTAGACTAGATGATATGTTGGATGAATTGTATGGAGCCACAACTTTTTCAAAAATCGATTTAAAAAGTGGCTACCATCAAATTCGGATCCGAGAAGGTGATGAATGGAAAACAGCTTTTAAAACTACTTATGGTTTATATGAGTGGCTTGTTATGCCATTTGGGCTAACCAATGCCCCAAGCACTTTCATGCGTTTAATGAATCATGTTTTAAGAGAATTTTTGGGTAAATTTGTGGTGGTTTACTTTGATGATATCTTAATTTACTCCAAAACTTTAGATGAGCATCATGAACATCTAAAGGCTGTTTTGATTGTTTTGAGAAAAGAAAAGTTGTATGCCAATATGGAAAAATGTACTTTTTGTGTGGATCATGTGATTTTTCTTGGGTTTAAAATTAATGCTAATGGGGTCCATGTGGACCAAGAAAAGATTAAGGCCATTCAAGATTGGCCAACTCCCAAAACCGTGACTGAGGTTAGGAGTTTTCATGGATTAGCAAGCTTCTATAGGAGGTTTGTTAAAGATTTTAGCACCTTGGCTTCACCCCTAAATGAACTTGTTAAAAAGAATGTTGTTTTCCATTGGGGTGAAAGACAAGAAGAGGCCTTTAACCAACTTAAGGCCAAACTTACTAGTGCACCTGTTTTATTGCTTCCAAACTTTGCTAAATCTTTTGAGTTAGAATGTGATGCTTCTAACATTGGAATTGGAGCTGTGTTAATGCAGGAAGGTCATCCTATTTCTTATTTCAGTGAGAAGTTAAGTGGGGCAGCCCTTAATTACTCCACCTACGATAAGGAATTGTATGCCTTGGTAAGGGCACTACAAACTTGGCAGCATTACCTACTCTCTAAGGAGTTTGTGATTCATAGTGATCACGAATCCCTTAAGTATCTTAAGGGCCAAGGTAAGTTAAACAAGAGACATGCAAGATGGGTAGAGTTCTTGGAACAATTCCCATATGTGGTGAAACACAAGAAAGGCAAGGCCAATGTGGTGGCCGATGCCCTTTCTAGGAGGCATACTTTGCTTTCCACTTTGGAGACCAAACTATTTGGTCTAGAATGCATAAAGGAGCAATATGAACATGATAAAGACTTTTCACAAATATATGCTTCTTGTGTGCATTCGGCCCATAATGGATATTTTAGGCACAATGAATTTTTATTCAAAGAAAAACAATTGTGTGTGCCTAAAAGCTCCATTAGGGATGTTTTGGTAAGGGAATCCCATGAGGGGGGTCTTATGGGGCACTTTGGTGTACAAAAGACTTTAGACATGTTGAAAGAACACTTTTATTGGCCACGTATGAAACAAGACGTGCAAAACTTTTGCGAAAAATGCATAACATGTAAAAAGTCTAAGTCAAGGATCATGCCACATGGCCTTTACACCCCATTAACCGTCCCAGATTCACCTTGGATGGATATATCCATGGACTTTGTTTTGGGGCTGCCCAAGACAAAGAAAGGCAATGATTCAGTCTTTGTGGTTGTTGATAGATTTTCAAAAATGGCACATTTTATTCCATGTAGAAAGATTGATGATGCTAATCATGTTGCTGACTTATTTTTCAGGGAAGTGGTAAGACTCCATGGAATACCACAAAGCATAGTGAGTGATAGGGACGCCAAGTTCCTTAGTCACTTCTGGAGGACCCTGTGGGGGAAGCTTGGCACTAAGCTCCTCTTTTCAACTACTTGCCATCCCCAAACGGATGGGCAAACTGAAGTAGTGAATAGGACTCTTTCCACCCTCTTAAGGACCATAATAAAAAAGAATTTAAGGTCATGGGAGGAGTGTTTACCTCATGTTGAGTTCGCATACAATAGAGCAACTCATAGCACTACTGAATTTTCTCCTTTTGAAATTGTCTATGGTTTTAAGCCACTAACACCTCTTGATTTGTTGCCTATTCCTAATGAATCTATTTTGAAGCACAAGGATGGATGGGCCAAAGCAGAATATGTTCAACAATTACATGAGCAAGTCAAGATTCAAATTGAGAAAAAGAACGCAAGCTATGCAAAACAAGCCAACAAGGGGCGTAAACAAGTGTTATTTGAACCCGGAGATTGGGTTTGGGTACATATGAGGAAGGAAAGGTTTCCTGAACAAAGGAAATCCAAACTTCTTCCAAGAGGAGATGGTCCATTTCGAGTGCTACAAAAAGTCAATGACAATGCCTACAAGCTTGAACTTCCAAGTGAGTATGGTAACATAAGTGCTACTTTTAATGTCTCTGACTTAACTTTTTTTGATGTAGGTGATGGAGACTTAATTTCGAGGTCGAAATCTCTTCAAGAAGGAGGGGATGATGTGAACCCGAATGAACCTAAGGATGAGTTGAGGAATATAGGTGGGCCCATGACAAGGGCAAGAGCCAAACAAGTGAACAATGCACTTAGCCTACTCATTCAAGACATCAAAGGAACTTCCCTAAGCTCAAACCAAGGGAGTCATCTTTTTCATTACATCACTTTACATGTGGGCCAGCATGGGGCAAATAACCCCCAACCCTTTTAATAGGGCACGGCCATGCACTCAAATGGCTAGGACACATTTATGTTGTCCTAAAACATTTTCCATTAGAATTTAATGTGTCTTGTTTGTCTTTAATTTCAGAATAAATGAACTCTATGATTTGCAATCAATATGGTCTTCATTGCACCGTCCAAAATTAAAGCCTAGAGTGGACTCAAGGAGGGTGACCGAATTCAAAATCCAAGGGGGAAGTTGCCTCATTCTCGTCCTCATCCTTTCCTCTTCCTCAACCTCATCCTATCCTCGTCCTCATTCTTGTTCTCATCCTATCCTCATCCTCATCATATCCTTCTCCTCATTTTCCTCCTCATCCTATCCTCATCCTCCTCCTCATCCCATCCTCATCCTCATCCTCATTCTCGTCCTCATCCTATCCTCATCCTCTTCCTCATCCCCATCCTATCCTCATCCTCATCTTATCCTCATCCTCATCCTATCCTCATCCTATCCTCATTCTCGTCCTCATCCTATCCTCATCCTCTTCCTCATCCCCATCCTATCCTCATCCTCATCTTATCCTCATCCTCATCCTATCCTCATCCTATCCTCATTCTCGTCCTCATCCTATCCTCATCCTCTTCCTCATCCCCATCCTATCCTCATCCTCATCTTATCCTCATCCTCATCCTATCCTCATCCTATCCTCATTCTCGTCCTCATCCTATCCTCATCCTCTTCCTCATCCCCATCCTATCCTCATCCTCATCTTATCCTCATCCTCATCCTATCCTCATCCTATCCTCATTCTCGTCCTCATCCTATCCTCATCCTCTTCCTCATCCCCATCCTATCCTCATCCTCATCTTATCCTCATCCTCATCCTATCCTCATCCTATCCTCATTCTCGTCCTCATCCTATCCTCATCCTCTTCCTCATCCCCATCCTATCCTCATCCTCATCTTATCCTCATCCTCATCCTATCCTCATCCTATCCTCATTCTCGTCCTCATCCTATCCTCATCCTCTTCCTCATCCCCATCCTATCCTCATCCTCATCTTATCCTCATCCTCATCCTATCCTCATCCTATCCTCATTCTCGTCCTCATCCTATCCTCATCCTCTTCCTCATCCCCATCCTATCCTCATCCTCATCTTATCCTCATCCTCATCCTATCCTCATCCTATCCTCATTCTCGTCCTCATCCTATCCTCATCCTCTTCCTCATCCCCATCCTATCCTCATCCTCATCTTATCCTCATCCTCATCCTATCCTCATCCTATCCTCATTCTCGTCCTCATCCTATCCTCATCCTCTTCCTCATCCCCATCCTATCCTCATCCTCATCTTATCCTCATCCTCATCCTATCCTCATCCTATCCTCATTCTCGTCCTCATCCTATCCTCATCCTCTTCCTCATCCCCATCCTATCCTCATCCTCATCTTATCCTCATCCTCATCCTATCCTCATCCTATCCTCATTCTCGTCCTCATCCTATCCTCATCCTCTTCCTCATCCCCATCCTATCCTCATCCTCATCTTATCCTCATCCTCATCCTATCCTCATCCTATCCTCATTCTCGTCCTCATCCTATCCTCATCCTCTTCCTCATCCCCATCCTATCCTCATCCTCATCTTATCCTCATCCTCATCCTATCCTCATCCTATCCTCATTCTCGTCCTCATCCTATCCTCATCCTCATCCTCATCCACATCCTAT
>NC_032023.1:10352125-10352630 GCF_001865875.1 Lupinus angustifolius
TCTTCCTCATCCTATCCTCCTCCTCATTCTCGCCCTCATCCTATCCTCCTCATCATCAACGTCCTATCCTCATCCTCATTATCGTCCTAATCCTATCCTCATCCTCATCCTCATCCTCGTCCTCATCCTATCCTTATCCTCATTCTCGTCCTTATCCTATCCTCTTCCTCAACCTCATCCCCATCCTATCCTCATCCCCATCCTCTTCCTCATCCATATCCTATCCTCATCCCCATCCTCTTCCTCATCCCATCCTATCCTCATCCTTATCCTCATTGTCATCCTATCCTCATCCTCATTCTCGTCCACATCCTATCCTCATCCACATCCTATCCTCATCCTCATTCTCGTCCTCATCCTTTCCTCTTCTTCATCCTCATTCTCATCCTCCTCCTATCCTCATCCTCATCCTCATCCTAACATCATCCTGATCCTCATCCTCATTCTCGTCCTCCTCTTATCCTCATCCTCGTCCTCATCCTCATCCTATCCTCATCCTCATTCT
>NC_032023.1:10352730-10353689 GCF_001865875.1 Lupinus angustifolius
CATCCTATCCTCATCCTCATGCTCGTCCTCATCCTATCCTCATCCACATGCTCGTCCTCATCCTATCCTCATCCTCGTCCTCATCTTATCCTCATCTTCATCCTCATTCTCGTCCTCATCCTCATCCACATTCTATCCTCATCCTCATCCTCATTCTAATCCTCATCCTATCCTCCTCTTTATCCTCATCCTCTTCCTCATCCTTATCCTCATTCTCGTCCTCATCCTATCCTCATCCTCATGCTCGTCCTCATCCTATCCACTTCCTCATCCTCGTCCTCATCCTCATCCTGTTCCTTATCCTATCCTCATCCTCATGCTCGTCCTCATCCTATCCACTTCCTCATCCTCGTCCTCATCCTCATCCTGTTCCTTATCCTATCCTCATCCTCATGCTCGTCCTCATCCTATCCACTTCCTCATCCTCGTCCTCATCCTCATCCTGTTCCTTATCCTATCCTCATCCTCATGCTCGTCCTCATCCTATCCACTTCCTCATCCTCGTCCTCATCCTCATCCTGTTCCTTATCCTATCCTCATCCTCATGCTCGTCCTCATCCTATCCACTTCCTCATCCTCGTCCTCATCCTCATCCTGTTCCTTATCCTATCCTCATCCTCATGCTCGTCCTCATCCTATCCACTTCCTCATCCTCGTCCTCATCCTCATCCTGTTCCTTATCCTATCCTCATCCTCATGCTCGTCCTCATCCTATCCACTTCCTCATCCTCGTCCTCATCCTCATCCTGTTCCTTATCCTATCCTCATCCTCATGCTCGTCCTCATCCTATCCACTTCCTCATCCTCGTCCTCATCCTCATCCTGTTCCTTATCCTATCCTCATCCTCCTCGTACACTCTTCCTTATCCTCATCCTAACCTCATCCTCTTCCTCATATCATCCTCATCCTCTTCCTCATCTTCATCCTCATTCATGTCCTCATCGTATCCTCATCCTCA
>NC_032023.1:10353789-10354329 GCF_001865875.1 Lupinus angustifolius
TTCTCGTCCTCATCCTAACCTCATCCTCATTCTCGTCCTCATCATATCCTCATCCTCATCTTCTTCCTCTTCCTCATCCTCATTCTTGTCCTCATCCTCATCCCCATCCTATCCTCTTCCTCATCCTCCTCTTCATCCTATCCTCATTTTCCTCCTCTCCTCATCCTCATCCTATACTCACCCTCACCCTCACCCTCACCCTCATCCTATCCTCATCCTCATCCTAACCTCATCCGCATCCTCATCCTAGCCTCTTCCTCATCCTCTTCCTCATCCCGATCCTATCCTCATCCTCATCCTAACCTCATCCGCATCCTCATCCTAGCCTCTTCCTCATCCTCTTCCTCATCCCGATCCTATCCTCATCCTCATCCTAACCTCATCCGCATCCTCATCCTAGCCTCTTCCTCATCCTCTTCCTCATCCCGATCCTATCCTCATCCTCATCCTAACCTCATCCGCATCCTCATCCTAGCCTCTTCCTCATCCTCTTCCTCATCCCGATCCTATCCTCATCCTCATCCTAACCTCATCCGCATC
>NC_032023.1:10354429-10356335 GCF_001865875.1 Lupinus angustifolius
ATCCTCATTCTCGTCCTCATCCTATCCTCATCCTCATCCTATCCTCATCCTCATGCTCTCGTCATCCTCATCCTCATTCTCGTCCTCATCCTATCCTCATCCTATCCTCATTCTCATTCTCGTCCTCATCCTTTCCTCTTCCTCATCATCATCCTCCTCCTCATCCTCCTCCTCTTCATCCTATCCTCATTCTCGTTCTCCTCCTATCCTTATCCTCATCCTATACTCATCCTCATCCTCATCTGATGTAAACCCATTGGGACGTAACATCATTGAAGATCCTTTACATGGCTTAGGAGGACCTATGACTAGAGCTAAGACCAAAAAGGCCCAAGAAGCACTTCGGCAACTCATATTTTCTACCATGGAAACAAGTGCAAATTGGACCAAGCATGAAGAGAAGGCTTTAATTTGTATAAGTCTTAATGAAGAGCTCAATGAAGGCCACGGCCTAAGGGAGGATCCACCTTGATCTCTTTAGTTCTTACATTAGTAATTAGGACCATAAATAAGTGGGAGTTGTCTTAAAACCCACACTAGTTTAGGACTTTTATTTATCATGTCTTTAATTTAGGTGTCATTTTATTACATTTAATTTTATGAAGGTTCATGTCTTGTAGGAAAGGAGGCACGGTCACACTTAGAGATAAAGCAAAGAGATAGAACATTTGGATGAAAGCTTGGAGGGAAAAGATGCACGCCCAAAAGCTTAGAGATAAAGCAAGGAGATAGAACATTTGGATGAAAGCTTGGAGGGAAAAGAGCACGTCCAAAAGCTAAGAGATAAAGCAAGGAGATAGAGCATGGATGAAAAGCTTGGAGGGAAAATCTAGAGCCAAAAGCCACACGGCTATAATCAAGGGAGATCTAATCTCCACAAGATAAGGATCTCCTAATCTAATTTTCAAACAAGCAAATCAAAAGGAGGATCAAATTATATCATCAACATGAAGATAATGGAAGATATTATTTCAACCACTCATCAAGGCAATCTCAATTCAAATCCACCATCACCATTCGTCCAACACATGAAGATTAGATTGAGATTAGATAGGATTAGTTTATCTTTTCATGCCTTTTGATTTTGGCAATGTAAACCGAATTCCTTTCCCTATATATATGACCCATATGCACAAGGAATAAAGTAGATTGAATTTTATGTTAATAACCATTGTTAGTGAGTTTTCTCCTAGCTTCTTGGTTGAGTCAAGACCCCTTGTTCTTATCAAGAGTATCATTCTCTTATGGCGAACTTCACAAGGCTTATCAAACATTCCATTGTTTGTGGCGCCATTCCATCCCTAACCTTTTCCATATTCTCAAATCCACCATAAACACCAACACCAAACCGTGAGCAAGCACTCCTTGTTCATACAAACCGAAACCATCCATATACACATAAACAACCATCATTCCAATTCACATCATTACAAACCGTGCATCACTTTCATTCCATTCTACAATCACTTCATCAATTCTCAACAAATTGCAAGCCAACCGAGGCTAATCAAAGTACAAATATTCAAAGCAATCAAATAAGTTCCAACAAAGTGAATCATCAATCAACAAAGAGGACTTTCACAAGAAACGATCCTATAACAAAGGCAATCCACAAAGAGGTTGTCATCAAGTGGTCATCAGAGCTCAGTTCTTGCCTGAAAGTCACAATTATAATATCTTTATCAAAATAAGACTAAGGCATTGAATTTGAGGCAGCACCACAAGTAAGTGCAATTTCAAATTCTTCTTTCTAAAAAAAATTCTTCTACTTCTACCCAAATTTCTTTCCCTATCCTCTTCCTCATCCTCATTCTACTCCTCATCCTATCCTCATCCTCATTCTCGTCGTCATCCTCCTCCGCGTCCTAATCCACATCTTGTCCTCATCCTCATTCTCGTCCTAATC
>NC_032023.1:10356435-10356728 GCF_001865875.1 Lupinus angustifolius
ATGAGGATGAGGATGAGGATGGGGATGGGGATGCGGATGAGGATGTGAATGAGTGCGAAGATAGGATGAGAAAGAGGATGAGGATGAAGAGGAGGGTAGGATGAGGATTGGCATGAGGATGAGGATAGGATGAGGATGAGGATATGATGAGGAAGAGGATAGGATGATGATGAGGATAAGATGAGGATGAGGATGAGGATAGGATGAGGATAAGGATGAGGATAGGATGAGGATGAGGATGAGGATGTGGATGAGGATGAGGATAGGATGAGGATGAGGATGAGGATGAGGAT
>NC_032023.1:10356828-10357234 GCF_001865875.1 Lupinus angustifolius
AGGAAGAGGATAGGATGAGGATGAGGAAGAGGATAGGATGAGAATGAGTACGAAGATAGAATAAGGAAGAGGATGAGGATGAAGATGGGATGAGGAAGAGGATGAGGACGAAGATGGGATAAGGATGAGGATCAGGATGAGGAGCAGGATAGGATGAGGATGAGGAGGACGATGAGGATGAGGATGAGGAAGAGCATGAGGATGAGGATGAGGACGAGGATTGGCAGAGGATGAGGATGAGGATGAGGATAGGATGCGGATGAGGACTTGGATTGGATGACGACGGTGATAGGATAAGGAAGAGGATGAAGATAGGATGATGATAGGGTGAGGATGAGGGTGAGGATGAGGATGAGGATGAGGAGGAGGATGAGGATAGGATGAGGATGAGGATGAGGATAGGATT
>NC_032023.1:10357334-10358135 GCF_001865875.1 Lupinus angustifolius
GAGGGTGAGGATGAGGATGAGGATGAGGATGAGGACATGGACAGGATGAGGAAGAGGATGAGGATGAGGATAGGATTAGGATGAGGGGGAGGATAGGATAAAGATGAGGATGAGGATGAGGACATGTTGAGGGTGAGGATGAGGGCGAGGAAGAGGATGAGGATTAGGATGAGGATGAGGACATGATGAGGGTGCGGATGAGGGCGAGGAAGAGGATGAGGATAGGATGAGGAGGAGGATGAGGAATAGGAAGAGGATGAGGATAAGATGAGGATGAGGACGAAGATGGTATGAGGAAGAGGACGAGGACGAGGATGGGATGAGGATGAAGATGAGGGTAGGATGAGGACGAGGATATGATGAGGAAGAGGATGAGGATAGGATGAGGAGGAGGAGGATGATGAGGATGCGCATAGGATGCGGAGGAGGAGGAGGAGGAGGCTGAGGATAGGATGAGAATGAGGATGAGGATGAGGAGTAGGATGAGGATTAGGATAGGATGAGAATGAGGATGAGGAAGAGGATAGGATGAGGATGAGGATGAGGACGAAGATAGGATGAGGAAGAGGACCAAGATGAAGAGGAGGGTAGGATGAGGATGGGGATGAGGATGAGGATGAGGATAGGATGAGGACGAGGATAGGATGAGGAGTAGGAGTAGGATGAGGATGAAGATGAGGAGGAGGATAGGATGTGATGAGGATGAGGACGAGGATGAGGACGAAGGGTGAGGACGAAGATGGGATAAGGAAGAGGATGAGGACGAAGATGGGATGAGGATGAGGATAGCATGAGGATGAG
>NC_032023.1:10358235-10359290 GCF_001865875.1 Lupinus angustifolius
GGATGAGGAAGAGGATGAGGATGAGGATAGGATGAGGATGAGGGGGAGGATAGGATGAAGATGAGGATGGGGATGAAGATATGATGAGGGTGAGGATGAGGACAGGATGAGGGTGAGGATGAGGACGAGAAAGAGGATGAGGATAGGATGAGGATGAGGATGGGGATGAGGATGAGGATAGGATGAAGATGAGGATCAGGATGAGGATGGGATGAGGATGGGATGAGGAAGACGATAGGGATGAAGATGAGGGTCGGATGAGGACGAGGAGATGATGAGGAAGAGGATGAGGATGAGGATAAGACGAGGATGAGGAGGGGGTAGGACGAGGATGAGGAGGGGGTAGGATGAGGATGAGGATGAGGATAAGATGAGGAGGAGGAGGATGCAGATTGTATGAGGAGGAGGAGGAGGATGAGGACGATGATAGGATGACGATGAGGATAGGATGATTTGAGGATGAGGAGGATAATAGGATGAGGATGAGGAAGAGGATGAGGATGAGGATGAGGATGAGGATGAGGATGAGGATGAGGATGAGGATGAGGATGAGGATGAGGATGAGGATGAGGATGAGGATGAGGATGAGGATGAGGATGAGGATGAGGATGAGGATGAGGATGAGGATGAGGATGAGGATGAGGATGAGGATGAGGATGAGGATGAGGATGAGGATGAGGATGAGGATGAGGATGAGGATGAGGATGAGGATGAGGATGAGGATGAGGATGAGGATGAGGATGAGGATGAGGATGAGGATGAGGATGAGGATGAGGATGAGGATGGGATGAGGATGAGGATATGATGAGGACGAGGATATGACGAGGATGAGGAGGAGGATAGGATGAGGATGTGGAGGAGGATGAGCATGAGGTTGAGGAAGAGCATGAGGAGTAGGATAGGATGAGGACGAGGATAGGATGAGGAAGAGGATGAGGATAGGATGAGGGTGAGGATGAGGATGAGGATGAGGATGTGGACGAGGATGAGTATAGGATGAGGATGTGGACGAGGATGAGTATAAGATGAGGATGAGGACATGGATAGGATGAGGA
>NC_032023.1:10359932-10361737 GCF_001865875.1 Lupinus angustifolius
TGAGGATTAGGATAAGATGAGGATGGGGATGAGGATGAGGAGGAGGATAGGATGAGGATGAGGAGGAGGATGAGGATAGGATGAGGATGAGGCTGAGGATAGGATGAGGACAATGATAGGATGAAGAATTGGAGCAGGAGGATAGGATGAGGATGAAGAGGAGGGTAGGATGAGGATGGGGATGAGAATGAGGATGAGTATGGGATGAGGATAAGATGAGGTCGAGGAGGAGGATAGGATGAGAATGAGGATAGGATGAGGACGAGGATATGATGAGGATGAGGATAGGACGAGAATGAGGATGAGGATAGGACGAGAATGAGGATGAGGATAGGACGAGAATGAGGATGAGGATAGGACGAGAATGAGGATGAGGATAGGACGAGAATGAGGATGAGGATAGGACGAGAATGAGGATGAGGATAGGACGAGAATGAGGATGAGGATAGGACGAGAATGAGGATGAGGATAGGACGAGAATGAGGATGAGGATAGGACGAGAATGAGGATGAGGATAGGACGAGAATGAGGATGAGGATAGGACGAGAATGAGGATGAGGATAGGACGAGAATGAGGATGAGGATAGGACGAGAATGAGGATGAGGATAGGACGAGAATGAGGATGAGGATAGGACGAGAATGAGGATGAGGATAGGACGAGAATGAGGATGAGGATAGGACGAGAATGAGGATGAGGATAGGACGAGAATGAGGATGAGGATAGGACGAGAATGAGGATGAGGATAGGACGAGAATGAGGATGAGGATAGGACGAGAATGAGGATGAGGATAGGACGAGAATGAGGATGAGGATAGGACGAGAATGAGGATGAGGATAGGACGAGAATGAGGATGAGGATAGGACGAGAATGAGGATGAGGATAGGACGAGAATGAGGATGAGGATAGGACGAGAATGAGGATGAGGATAGGACGAGAATGAGGATGAGGATAGGACGAGAATGAGGATGAGGATAGGACGAGAATGAGGATGAGGATAGGACGAGAATGAGGATGAGGATAGGACGAGAATGAGGATGAGGATAGGACGAGAATGAGGATGAGGATAGGACGAGAATGAGGATGAGGATAGGACGAGAATGAGGATGAGGATAGGACGAGAATGAGGATGAGGATAGGACGAGAATGAGGATGAGGATAGGACGAGAATGAGGATGAGGATAGGACGAGAATGAGGATGAGGATAGGACGAGAATGAGGATGAGGATAGGACGAGAATGAGGATGAGGATAGGACGAGAATGAGGATGAGGATAGGACGAGAATGAGGATGAGGATAGGACGAGAATGAGGATGAGGATAGGACGAGAATGAGGATGAGGATAGGACGAGAATGAGGATGAGGATAGGACGAGAATGAGGATGAGGATAGGACGAGAATGAGGATGAGGATAGGACGAGAATGAGGATGAGGATAGGACGAGAATGAGGATGAGGATAGGACGAGAATGAGGATGAGGATAGGACGAGAATGAGGATGAGGATAGGACGAGAATGAGGATGAGGATAGGACGAGAATGAGGATGAGGATAGGACGAGAATGAGGATGAGGATAGGACGAGAATGAGGATGAGGATAGGACGAGAATGAGGATGAGGATAGGACGAGAATGAGGATGAGGATAGGACGAGAATGAGGATGAGGATAGGACGAGAATGAGGATGAGGATAGGATGAGGATGAGGATAAGATGAGGTCGAGGAGGAGGATAGGATGAGAATGAGGATAGGATGAGGGTGACGATGATGATAGGATGCGGAAGAGGATGAGGACGAAGATGGGATGA
>NC_032023.1:10361837-10388329 GCF_001865875.1 Lupinus angustifolius
AGGTGTATTGTAACCACTGATACCTAACAGAAGTGACACTACAACAGAAAAAGAAATTCTTTTCAGATCTGAAGAAGTATATCTGGGATGATCCTTACCTCTATCTGAAGAAGTATATCTGGGAAGAAGTGTCAAAGTTTCTGAGTTGTTGTCATTGTGCCTCTTATGGAGGCCATGCCAATACTTGAAAAACAATAGCAAAGGTATTCCAATGTGGTTTATTTTGGTCACATATATTCAGAGATGCAAGGAGTTTTGTTCTCACATGTGATTCTTTCCAAAGGGTGGGGAACATATCAAAAAGGCATGAAATGCCAATGAAACTCATCCTTGAGGTGGAGATATTTGATGTATGGGGAGTTGACTATATGAGACCATTTCCTACTTTAAATAACAACAAATATATCTTGGTGGCAGTCGATTATGTTTCTAAGTGTGTGGAGGCAATTTTATCTCCATACAATGATGCTAAAACAGTCATCAAACTATTTACCAAGACCATATTTCCAAGGTTTGGGGTCCTGAGGCTGGTTATTAGTGATGAAGGTTCACACTTCATTGAAAGATATTTTTAAAACCTCTTGAAGAAGTATGGTGTTTCTCATTGAGTAAGGTGTCAAGTGAAAGTATCAAATCGTGAGATTATGAGCATATTGGAGAAGACAATGTCTAGGAGCAGGAAAAATTGGTCCTCAAAGCTTGATGATACTTTATGGGCTTACCGTACTGCATATAAAACACCAATTGATATGTCACCATTCATGTTGGTTTATGGTAAGCCCTGCCACCTTCCAGTGAAACTAGAGCATAGGGCGTATTGAGCTGTCAAATTGCTAAACTTTAATCTGAAAGTTGCTGGAGAAATGAGGAAATTCCAAGTGCAAGAGTTGGAAGAACTGCGGTTGGATGCTTATGAGAATGCTCACACTTACAAAGAAAGAGCAAAAAGATGGTATGACAAATGCAAACTCCGCAGAGAATTCCGAGTACAAGAACTAGTTCTCTTATTCAACTCCAGATTGAGGCTCTTTCTAGGGAAGCTAAAGTCTAGATGGTCAGTTCCGTTTAGAGTCACCAAAGTCTATCCTTATGAAACAGTTGAGATATGGAATGAGGAAATGGGAAACTTCAACATAAATGATCAGTGTTTGAAGCATTATATAGTAGATGAGCGATTGGAGAAACAAACAAACATAGCCCTCTTGTACCCTACAAGAGCTACAATGATCAACTGTCAAGCTAATGACGTTAAACGAGCACTTCGTGGGAGGCAACCCACGTTGGAGGTACATTTTTAAATCATTAATTTTAGTGTTTTAGTGTCGGCTTTAATGCCTCCCTGAGTTTGGAGTCTTTGTAGAGGGATATATATAGTGTCAGTCACACACAAAATCATAAACTAAAAAAAATGGATATTTGCACCTGGTTCATATAGGACACATAGGTCATTTGGAATATTTTTTTCCTTCTTTTGTAGGTACTTCCACTACACCCAGTAAAGTCAACCATTTATAATTGGCACATGAGTTAAAGACACTTCCTACCTAACCCGTGAGTTTTCTTTTTCTTTCTCTTATTGTTTAGATTTTTAAATTGGGGACAATGTAAATTTCTAAGCTTGATGGGGTTTGGCATTTAGATAGTTCATTCATGGCATGCATACCATATAGATTTTAATTTTTTTTTTGTTTAGCATTTAGATAGTTCATTCATATCATGCATACCATATAGATTTTAATTGTTTTTAGGTTGAATATTCATATTATCATGCATTTCGCATATGTTTCATATCTCATTTATTCTCTACTTTGTTCTATGTGTTGTCTGTCTGCTCCTTAAATGAAAAAGTATGTATAAACAATGATTGTTGATCTATGACCCCCATTGAAGAAAAAACTTTTGATGAAATAATAACATGAAAGACATTAGATTTGACAATTGTGAATTAAATTTGGTTAAATAAAGGTTTTTGTTTCATAACTTCTGCTGAATATACCAAATGTGAGAAACTTGGGCCAAACACAATAAGAGTTCTGATTTGAAATGACAATTGCATAAAACCTTTTTTCTTTCATGAGTGCATAATTTTCTATGATTGTACATTCTAGAACTTGATTTGTGACCGTTTTAAGATTGAAGTCTCTCTGTATGCATTAAAATGATAGAGGCAAGTAGAACTTTTTCTTTTGAACTTCAACTGTTTGCTATAAACATTGAAAACTCATTAGTTGTCCACTTTTGAGTCTGAACTTTAATGATTTTTCATAGCTACTCAAATGGGGGTTTGGGGTAATTTATGATGTTTGGTTGAAGCAATGAGAAAGGTAAAAATGTCACGTGTGATGAAAGAATCCATAAAAAGGTGAAGAAGAAAATAAATTAATTAATTTCATCCATTCTCTTTTAGAAAATCTCAAAAAAAGAAAAAAACAAGAAGAGACAAAATACAAAGTATATTAAAAGAGAAAGGACTGAAAAAATTATGTTGTAAGGAGAAATGTTGATTGAAAAAAATCATATGTTAAAGTAAGACATATTAAGAGAATCTCAATGCTTTAATCATATGTCTAAAATGTTTAAGTATTTTGGGAAACATTTATAAGCCTTTTGAATTACTATTTCTTTGACTATCTCACCTTAAGTCATTCACCTTGGCCCCATTACAACCATTTAAAGACCTCCTGATTTTTGCATGCATTCAAATACAGTCAGTGACGATTTGGTCTATAACCAAGTATATGGTAATTTACTTTCATGAATTTTTTTTGAGCGAAACACTATGACATTTAAACACATGAGAGTGATGAGAGAAGAGTGACCCTAATTCATGCAGTTGTTATGACTCAAAGACTTAGCTTGAATTAAGTTTGTTTACGATTGTCTTGTCTTGATGTCTGAATTGTTTCAAAACTAACATGAGATTGCTTGTTATTTTGGGTCATGATTTCTATATTATCATTCATACATAATTGTGAAAGTTAGACATAATACTTGCTTAAGGACAAGCAAGAGATAAGCTTGATGGGATTTGATGAGTGTGAAATTGTGCTACATTTGCATTGCATTTAACTTGCATTTTAGGACATAATTAGGATTTTAGGATTGCTTTTAGCTTTTATTTCTCTTTGTTCGGGTTGAGCGAGTGTTTTTTGGCTATGTTGTGCAGTTTGGATGGATTAAAGCCAAAAGAGTAGAGATTGGGTGCAAGAAGATGAAATTCAATGTTGAGGCTATGCGAAGACCAATTGAAGGGTCAAAAGAAGGTATAGATGTTATATTATATTCCTATTTTTGAGATTTGTTTTGTTGGGCTTAGCCCAATATTTTGTAATTATGATAAATGAGGGTTCTCCCTCAAGTTGGAAAACACTACACTTTACATTACAGTTCTCTAATTTAGAATTTGGTATTCTCTTCTCCATTATGAGTGAGTAATTCTATTTGTATCTAGGATTGAGGCTATTCCATTTTACATCCAATAAACACTTGTTCTTACTTCTATTTCATTGAGTGTTGTGATTTGAATCATTAAACTGAGTTTTATTTGTGTGAGTTGTCTGGCCAACAAATTACACCTCTTAGATAAATTGGGGAAGGACCGAGAGGTGATCCCAACTATATGATCATTCAGTTATTCAAACTAGAATCCTAATTCACGAGAGTAGTCTTAGGATTCTCGGGGGTTTCTAGAATTCACCTTGGGTTTCTACGAAGCGATTGGATAGTTAGATCCAAGTAAAGGATTTTATCAATAACCGTACCACGAGAGTATATGTGACTTCAATTGAGTACACGTGTCGGAGCTCGAGAGAGGATGACACATATCAAAAAGCAATTCACTCTCACAACTTAAAGTTCATGAAAATGAGCAAAATAAGGATTTGCGAGTGTAAAGGCGGTAACCTTTATCCTCAGAACTCTCCTTATATTAGATTTCGATCCTTTTGAATACTTTCATAATGATTCTTGTTAATTTTTTAATCGTTCTAAATTCAATTTTATTTCCTTATTTGAGTTAAGTATAAATTAATTGCTATAATTAAAGGAATTTCCCAGTCCTCATGGGATCGATATTTTATTATTTGACGATATAATCGTACACTTGTAATTTGCCTTATCAGTCTACCAACCAACCTCTTATAAGAAGCAGGGTCCGTGTAAGGTGTTGAATCATCTTGATGTAATTTGGTGGACTTGATGATTGGTATTGGTGCTGGTTTACAAGCGAGGAAACCTGTGTCTAGGATGTCCAAAGCATAATTTATTTGGCACAAAATAATCCCTGCAGTTTATCTAGAGACTTCTAATCCGAGAAAATATTTTATAATGCCGAGATCTTTAATTTTAAATTGATTATGCATGCAATTTTTCACAAGTTGTATCTCATTATGATTGTTACCAGCCAAAACTAAGTCATCCACATATATAAGTGTAGTTGTAAAATGCATACCTACTGCCTTGGTGAATAGAGAATGGTCATGATGAGACTATGTGTATCCCAAAGAGACTAAGGACTTGGTTAGCTTAAAAAACCATTATCTTCCTACTTGCTTTAATCCATACAAGGATTTGTGCAGTTTGCATACCTTGTTTTGAAATTTGCATATCACTCCTAGAGGTATCTTCATATAGACATCTTCATTCAACTCACATGGAGAAAAGCATTATTGACATCAAGTTGATGCACAATACAATTTTGTGAAGTTGTTATGGCAAGGAGCAGCCTAACAATGGTTAACTTAACCACTGGAGCAAAAGTAGTTAAATAATCTATCCCCTTAGTTTGGTTGTACCCTTTTGTAACTAGTCTAGCCCTATCCCCATCCTCATCATCATCTTATCCTCTTACAAATCCTCATCCTCGTCCACATCCTATTGACATCCACATCCTATCCTCATCCTCCCCAGTCCTCATGGGATCGATATTTTATTATTTGACGATATAATCGTACACTTGTAATTTGCCTTATCAGTCTACCAACCAACCTCTTATAAGAAGCAGGGTCCGTGTAAGGTGTTGAATCATCTTGATGTAATTTGGTGGACTTGATGATTGGTATTGGTGCTGGTTTACAAGCGAGGAAACCTGTGTCTAGGATGTCCAAAGCATAATTTATTTGGCACAAAATAATCCCTGCAGTTTATCTAGAGACTTCTAATCCGAGAAAATATTTTATAATGCCGAGATCTTTAATTTTAAATTGATTATGCATGCAATTTTTCACAAGTTGTATCTCATTATGATTGTTACCAGCCAAAACTAAGTCATCCACATATATAAGTGTAGTTGTAAAATGCATACCTACTGCCTTGGTGAATAGAGAATGGTCATGATGAGACTATGTGTATCCCAAAGAGACTAAGGACTTGGTTAGCTTAAAAAACCATTATCTTCCTACTTGCTTTAATCCATACAAGGATTTGTGCAGTTTGCATACCTTGTTTTGAAATTTGCATATCACTCCTAGAGGTATCTTCATATAGACATCTTCATTCAACTCACATGGAGAAAAGCATTATTGACATCAAGTTGATGCACAATACAATTTTGTGAAGTTGTTATGGCAAGGAGCAGCCTAACAATGGTTAACTTAACCACTGGAGCAAAAGTAGTTAAATAATCTATCCCCTTAGTTTGGTTGTACCCTTTTGTAACTAGTCTAGCCTTATACATTTCTATGGAACCATCTGCCTTATACTTGATTTTATAAACCCACTTACGTCCAATGGGTACCTTATCAGTAGGAAGATCAACAAGGCTCCAAGTGTTATTTGCCTGAAGAACATTTAGCTCATCCTACATAGCCTTGATCTAATGTTGAGACTTAATGGCTTGATGGTAGTACTTAGGTTCAATAGTGGTGGTAATGGAGAGCACATTACCTAAGTGTGTAGGTGAGATCGAATTGTATGACATGACCGAGGAGAAGGATAAATGTGCTTCTGTTGTTAGAAGGGGATTTCTTAGAGGTTGTTAAATTGTAAGGAAAGTCCTATAAATAAGTAGTGGTTGTCTTTGTCTAGTAGACCTCATAAGGTTTTAATTTGGTGGATTATTGGAGCCTAGATCATGTGTGGTTACATTTGGTTCAATGATGTCCTCGTGCCTAGTGCATCCATGATTTTTAGGCAGATGATCATAGTAATCATGTTGCTCTACCAAGGCAAAAGTTTTATCCAAGGCAAAAGTGTTTTCCATGACATTGTCTTGAGTTTCGATGACTAGAGGTTGATAGGGGAAAATGTGTTCATGGAAGATCACATTTCAGAGATAAAAACCTCCCTGTTTTGTAGGTCAAAGAGTATGTAACCCTTTGTAACTTGTTTATGACCCAAGTAGATGCATTTCCTGACTCTAGGATCAAGCTTAGATCAAGCTTAGATCTGTGTTAGGTTAGAATGGAGGCAAAATACAAGCAACCAAAGACCTTTAGGTCTTGAAGGTTAGGGACTTTGTTGTATAGTAATTCATATGGAGACTTGTCTTGAAGGGTATGACTAGATAGTCTATTTATGATATGGTAGACATGTTGCACGTCAAAGGACCAAAAGGATTTGGGTAGCTTTGATTGAAAAATAAGGATCCTAGTGATATTTAAAAGGTGCCTATGCTTCCTTTCAACCACATAGTTTTGTTGGGGTGTTTCTACACAAGAGGTATGGTGTAGTATGTCATGTTCCTTGTAAAGGTTAGGCATATTGAACTCTACTTCATTGTGACTCCTCATAGCCTTTACTATCTTATCTTATTGGGTATGTATCATTCTTATAAAGGACTGCACAAGATGTTTAGTTTCAGACTTGGCTTTCATGAGGAAGATCCAAGTGTGTCTAGTGTGGTCATCCAGAATAGTAAAGAAATACCTATGTCCTTGTGTGGAAGTGTGTGATATTGGACCCCATATGTCCATATGTATTAAGTCAAAAGCATATTCAGTTCTATTCATATTGTATGGGAAGGGCAACCTAGTTTGCTTTCCCAAATGATATTAATCACATATATTGCTATTATCAAATTTGACATATGAAAAGGATTTGCATATTGAATTTAAACATCCATGAAAGGATGTCCTAGTCTAAAATGCCACAAGTCAAAGAATAGAATAATATCTAAAGTATTTACATTGTGAGTTCTACTATTTCTATTTCTAAGACTTATTTTAAGCATATACAATCCATTTTCCACTTCAGTATGCCCAATCATCTTCAAGGTAATCATATCCTGAATAGAGCAATTTGAACTATCAAAGATTAGCTTGCAGTGTAATGAGTTAGTAAGCTTGTGGACTGCGAGCATATTGGATTTAAATTCAGGCACATATAATACATCATGCAAAGTTAACGAGTTAGAGAAGTTTATTGTTCCTGAGATTTTTTCCAATGCAATTTTCCCATTTGGAAGACCAATTGTAATTGGTCTAATGCTGTGATAAGCAGCAAAAATGGATAAATCAGGGCACACATGATCTGTGGCCCTTTTATCCGTTATCCAATGTAATTTATTACATGATTATTGGTGATCCCCTTGATCCTGATTGTCTTGTGTTGTAGTGCCTGGATCCATAGTCAAATGATTAAAATTGTGATTGGTATTTGGTTTTCCAATACTTCTGAGTAGTGTTGCCAACTGCTCATATTGTTATGAACCAAAATAAAACTTGCTCCCTTTTGAGTCATTGTTTTGTTGTTGTGTGCCTGCATCCTTTTGATGTGCTTGGTCATATGTTGTTGCAGTATTGATAATACTTATTTCTTGCTTAGTTCTCCCTTGTTGAAAGTTTGGTGGAAATTCATTCTTGAAGTAACATGTCTCCACAATATGTATTTCTCTTTCACAGAAGCTGTAGACTTTAATTCCAGTGTTTCTTTGGATGTTGTATCCTCTTCTAGTAGTTATTCCTCTACCTTGCATAAAACCACCACTTTGTCCACTTGGTCTTGACCTCCATGTTGTGCACCATCATTCTTGCTGAGTGACTTCCCATCAGCAAAATTTAGAAGAATTTTAGAGTTTGTTGGGCCATTAATCCGCCTTTCTTGTTGGAGAGCAAGAGAGAATACCTTATTTATTTGAGGGAGTGGTTCCATGAGCAAGATTTGGGCTTTTGTGGTGTTAAACTCATCATTCAGACCATTTAGGAAACAAAATACATATTAATTTTCCCTTTGAACTTTTATTGTCTTGATCATTCCACATTGACATTTGTTCTGGCAGACACGGTAGGGCATTGGTCTTAGTGTTTCAAGATCCTCCCATAGGGTCTTAAGGTCTGTGAAATAGTTGGAGATAGATCTATCTCCGTGTCTTATAGACTGCAGCTCTTATAGCAAGTCGGAAAATCTGAAATAATCCCCCTTTGAAAACCTCTCCTTGATATCAAGCCATAGCTCATGAACATTATCAATATAGACAATGCTTTGTGCAATTGGTTGTGTAAGACTTCTTGTGATCCATGAGACAACCATGTTATTGCACCTCTCCCATACATCATACTTTGCACTTGATGGACTTGGTGGATTGATTGACCATTCACGAATTTGAACTTATATTTAGAGGATAATGCCCTCCTCATAGCTCTACTCCATGAATGGTAGTTGTCACCATCTAGTGGAGTAGTTGCCAAGATTGTTCTTGGACTTTCTCCTGGATGGAGGTAGAATGGATTTTGGATATCATTATGGTTCAGACTTACTTGCATATCTTGTTCTGGTTTGTCATCCTGATGTTCTATCATTGTTTCTGTTTGCAAGTTTCAATGCGCCCGATCTACCTTTCTTCTGATGTATTGGCTTTCTTTATTGTCGTTGACCTAAATTCTAGGCCAGTTGGTGCTTTCTTAATGATATTGGTAAGCTTTCTTGACCAGAAAGAAGATAACACTTTGTTTTTTGTTGAAGACAATCAGAACCTATAGGAAAGAGGCTCTTGATACCATATTGCTAAAAGTATATACTGAATTATGCATTTCCATCTTATTCATCTTAGGCACTTCAAGGCCATATATATAGTACACACTTTGTTGTTTGAGGAACAAGCTACCTCTTAGCGGCTCCTAACTAATTTACCTAACTTTAAAAAATAACTAAGTTTTCATACTGGATTAAATAAAACTATTAATTATGCTCATACAGAAGACCTAAAACATGGTTTTGACCCACTGGTTTAATAGATGGCTCGTGGCTTGTATTTTCTGCGTGTGTCACCAAAGTGCCATGCCCACGACCTTAATCAGTTGGCTTAGTGAAGCTAGCAGGCACATGTGTGTGGCCAGTCTCTTGATCAATTGGCTTAGTAAAGTCAGTAAGCATATATTCTTGGCAATCTTTTTGTTTAAGCAGATGTCCTTGGTGATGCTAGCATTGTTGGAAGTTTTGATGCTAGCATTGTTAGATTCCTTAATTAACAAGAAAGTAGTTTTTTGTTCTTACTATTCAATAATTATTTTATTGACCTTTAGTAGAATTCTTATAACATGATTGAAAAACTAAAAATAGAAAGAAAGAACTCAAGGGGAAAATTTAAGAAAAAAATAACAATTAAGTCAATTAATATAAGACAAACACTTAATAAAGAAAAGACAAAACGCACTTTTTTGAACTCTTATTTTATGATTTTTGAATTGGTCTCTTGTTTTTTTCTTTCACAATTATTTTCACTTTTTTTTGGTAACACACAATAGAAGAAAGAGGCACACTTGTAGAGAGGACTAAAACAAAAATTTGAAAAAAAAAACAAATAAATTAATAACAAATGCGCGAACAAAAATATACTTCTCCCAATATTTCTCTTCCCCAAGACTTCACATTCAAAACGACATTGAAGCCGCGCCTAATTCTGTGTTCCAAACGAACTAAGTATCAAGCCCACAAGAGCGTTTAATCTTCAATCTCCATCAACCATGGCCCCACCCGATCTCCGCCGTCCCTTCAAACGACCAGCGATCTCCGATCAAGAGAGACGCCGTCAACAATCCCTACTCCGCCAGGCACAGAATCGCCGCGATGCTCAACACCACGCTCGCTTCTTAGCCTCCACCGCTTTCTCTCTCCCTTCACAAACCCCCGAACTCGAACCCTCTCTCTCCCAACCCGAACACGTACCCGATTCTCAACCCGAACCTTCGTTCAAAGACCTCGACGTTGTTGAAGCATCGAAATTGAAGGGCGCAGAAGCTCGCAAATGGTTCGCGAAACAGTTAATGCTTCCGGAATGGATGATTGATATTCCTGATAAACTCGCTATAGATTGGTCTTAACTTCTAACCCTGTTTTTCATCAATTTGAAGCTTCTAGAACTTTCACTACTTAAATTTTATTTTATTTTATTTTTCAGGTTTGTGTTTGCTAGGCCTTCTGGAAAACGTTGTTTTGTGGTTTCATGCAACGGCACAACCATAAGTCGTTTAAAGAACGGTTCTATATTGCACCGTTTTCCTTCTGCTCTTCCAAATGGTGCAAGAAGAAAAGATGCTTCTGGTTCTTCTCAATCGTACTCTATATTAGACTGCATTTTTCACGAGGTTATTAAGTCATTTCATGTTACAGTGCTGAACTACTATTTCCTACTATAAGCTTTATAATTTATATTTTATGCAGGATTTATTTGTTTATTCAGCAGATACTATAAATTTGTGAAATTTCTATCTTTTTTAAAAGATGAAGTAAAATAACTACTTCCCTTGGTCTGTGTAACATGGGATGGGGATCTGCTGTCCCCAATCACATCCCTAACCAATCACAATAAAGGAAAATTGATAAAATTATAAATATTTAATTTTTTTTAACTGACGTGGCATACAATGATTGGTCTGGGACAGGGTTTGGGACATGCTTTGGGACAGCAGATCCTTGTCCTATAGTTAAACGCGTTATAATAAGGAACATGAGAGTATTATTTAGTAACTGGTCCTAAGTAAATAAAAATGGCTAACCCGGAAATGAAAAATCTCAACTTGGTCTATAAGAATCTCAAATGTAGGTCAAATTAATATTTCTTTTAAGATTGATTAGTGTGTGTTTGGTACTTGGGTTTCATGTTTGAGGTTCTAGAGTCAGTTTTGACGATGTAAATGTGCTTTGAACTTCATGCGGATATGTTTGGCGGTTTTATAGAATCATATTTGGAGTTTCTAAAATTACCTTTGTTGGAAATGAGAAAATGTAGCTTTTGCTTTTGATTGAACCTTTTACACTGAATTGTCACCAACATCGAAACATGAATCGCTTAACTTTAAACTCACTTATTATAGACATTGAAATCAATCTTATAAAATCTTCATTCAAAATCGTCATTTTGTAAGCTCACCCAAACACACACACTTAGTTCCTATCAGGGAATATTTTGAATGACATCAAACTTAGATTTTTGATTTTTCATTTCAGTACTAAATTAGGAGCCATATTTTTTTCCTTAAGAATAATTTGGTTGTTACTGTTATTTTTAATTTCTTTTGATTCTTGTGTGATTTTTGGTTAGCAGGTGGATCAGACTTACTATGTTATTGACATGATTTGCTGGAAGGGTTACTCGTTGTGTGACTGCACTTCTGAGTTCAGGTTCTTCTGGTTGAATTCCAAGCTTGCAGAGACTGGTGCTTGTGACCCTCCCTCATATTATCACAAGTACAGGTTCAGTTTGGTTCCAGTGTATTCTTGTGACCAGGATGGTCTATCTGCGGCTTATACTGCTGCGATGCCTTATGTCAAAGATGGTCTCCTGTTTTATAACAAGTAATGACCAGTCTTTCTTGGATTGCAAGTTTTGTCTTACAATTCATTCTTCTCCTTGGTTTAGTTTTATGTACTAGTGTAGAGACTGAGCTTAGTACTTCCATTTCAAAGCAAGCAATTTCGTTAATGCCAAACAAATAGATTGATGAAATACATTGTTTTGCATAAATGTAGATATATTTTTTTCTAACCTTTCATCATTGATCTTTCAGAAATAATATGCCATAATCTAATAATGTGAAGTCTGGATACCCTTTATCCTATATTACTCTTAGTTTCAGCCTTGCTATTTCCATTTGTCAGGGTTAATTCCTTTTGATTTGATATCTTTCATAGGCATGCACATTACCAGACAGGAATTACACCACTAGCATTAGTTTGGAAGGATAGGAACTGTAGTCAATATGTTATGGACACGGATAATAAAGGACTGGTTCCGAGCCAACAGCAGGTGTTCTCCCATGCTTCCTTTTCATTGTCTGTCTTTCCATGCACTTTCTTTATTATATTTATATTTCTATAATTTGCTTTTTTGCCTTTCTAGACCTTTTGTTTGAACTGTGTCTGTGCAGACCATGTTACCTCTTGTTAAGTGGTTTATGAATCATTATTCCATGCTTCATGTTCGTTGCCGGTGCAACCATGTATTTTTGTGGAACATTGGGTAAACATGAATTTGAAGCTGAAGTGCACAACTCTTAAGTCTTAAATTGACAGTTGACACAGACACTGAGAGACCCCAGCTAGGGGAGAAAACATATGTTTGCTCTGAAATATACAGTTTTAGTTAGTTTTTAGTTTAAGGAATGATTTTTATTTAATACATTCCTGGGAGTGTGATGCCTAGGTAAGTTACATTTCCATACTTGGTCTATGTTTGGTTGATATAAAACAGTCCTAGGAATGTGATTGATTGTTTGAAAATATCATTGACTAAAAAACAAGAGAGTAGAAGGATATAGAAGTCATTTTACATCAAATATCAAGATAACCATGGGAATCCAACATTTCCATTTAAAAAGGCGGGAATCACCTTCACATTATATAATTCCCGAGAGTTTTACATTCATGATCATTTTTTTACTAAACCTTCTACAAACATTGGAATGTCACACATGAGATTTATAGGAATGTCAGAACAATCCTTATTTATACCAGACAAAATTGCTTTAGTGTGTTCTCTGTTTTTGCATATGTGGCTGTAAACACCTTTTTGTTCGCTTCTTGTTTCTAAAACTTAGATCCGGTTACTAGTTACTACAGTACTTTGTGAGTAAAATATGTATTTTCGTTATGTACATCTTCCAGTGCTATTGGCAATAACCATTTTAGAAATTATAATAATAATAAAGGTTAGGTTAAGGAAACGCCATTATTTGAGAACTTTGATTGTGGAGTAGAGGCTAAGCATTGTAACAACAGTAAGAGTGTTTAGACTGTTTACACTTAGCTGGCCTTCCCCTAACCCTATAACGGAGAGGAGAAAGTTTTGTGCACTGGGTTGCCCTTGAAAAAAATGTAAAACACATTACAACTTTAAAGAGGCCCCAGTCTAGAAGTACAGATTCATTTATTTTTCATATATTTTCACAAGGATAAAAGATGTGAATATAATGTACGTATAGTAATGTTGCTTATTCAGTTTTTCTGGCTTTCCACACCAGGTGGTTTTGGAGCTACAAGAAGATGGGAAAGTGACTACCTGTGATGATCCTCCAGTGGTATTTGGGTGTTTAGATGGAAACTATACACAGCAGGTTTGTTTCAGAGTGATATCTGTATAATTGTGAATTGGCAACTGATACTTTAGTCATGGGTTGAGGGTCAATCAATTGAACCTTTCTACCACTATTTAATCATTCATAGTTTCTGGGTAATTGTGTTTTTACAGCACTGTTAAGCACTGGTATCTTAGTTAACAGAAAAAGAAGAAGTTTAGAAAAGGAATTGCCCCTAACACAGATTCTGGTTGAATCTGCTAGGGTTCTAACAGTTTTATTAGAATTGAGATAGAGAATTACAAGAATAGAAGGATCCCTCGATCCAACCCACTGATTCCACAATCAGTTAGTTACAATTCATCAACTAACTTTCCCTCTAGCCCAAACTTCTATTTATAGAGTTTCCCTCCCTTTCCTAACTGTCTTAACTACCCAGCTGGTAGGAAAAGGAGAGTTTGTTATTTTAACCAAACTCTCCTTTTCCCCCTTTTATATACATGAATGACCATTGGCTTGGTATGAGCCTTATCATTACCCACCCCTAAAAGTTTTAACTTGTCCTCAAGTTGAAAATGGGGGAACTGCTCTTGTATGGTGCTGGCTGCTTCCCAAGTAGCTTCATGCTCTGGTAAGGACTGCCATTTCATCAAGACTTCTAAGTTGCCCTTACTATCTTCTCTCTTCTCAAGGATGGTTTCAGGGAGTACTTCCAGTTCCATCTCCTCATTCAGCATAGGGGGAAGAGGTTGTGGCAGTTGATGTGGCTTTAGAGCTTTCTTTAATAGAGACACATGGAAAACTGGATGGATTTTAGAATGAGCAGGCAGACTTAAATGATAAGCTACCAATCCAACCCTTTTAATAACCTCATAAGGCCCATAATATCTAGGAGCCAATTTAGCATAAGGTCTAGAGATAAGAGATTTCATCTTGTAAGGTTGTAGTTTGAGATAAACCCAATCCCCCACTTCAAACTCTATGGCCCTCCTATGCTTATCAGCATATTGTTTCATCATGTTTTGAGTCTTATCCAAATTACTCTTGAGCTCTTCTAAGATACCATCCCTTTGAGTGCATAGCCTATTGACTTCTTCAACCCTGGATGGAATGGTCCCAGCCCTGACCAACAGAGGAGCCTCTCTGCCATAAAGTGCTCTGAAGGGAGTCATCCTTGTGGAACTATTGTAGTTGGAATTAAACCAAAACTCTGCCCAGTGCAACCATTTCACCCACTGCTTGGGTTTTGGCCCAACAAAACACCTGAGATAAGTCTCCAAACACCTATTAACTACCTCAGTTTGACCATCTGTTTGAGGATGGTATGATGTGCTTAATTTCAGTTGAGTTCCTGCCAATTTAAACATCTCCTTCCAGAACTGGCTCAGAAAAACAGGATCCCTATCTGAGACAATGGTAGCTGGAAAACCATGTAATTTCACCACCTCTTTTATGAACACAACAGCCACATCCTTTGCTGAGTAAGGGTGACCAAGAGGAAAGAAATGAGCATACTTGGTTAGTCTATCTACCACAACATAGATAGTGTCCATTCCCTTCACTTTAGGTAACCCTCCTATAAAATCCATAGAGATGTCCATCCAAACCTGTTGAGGAATTGGGAGAGGTTGGAGTAGCCCTGCAGGGGATAGGGTTGAATACTTATTCCTTTGGCAAATGTCACACTTCTCCACAAAAGCCTTGATGTCACCCTTCATTCCTTCCCAAAATAAGAAGCTAGAGACCCTTTTGTAGGTTCTGAAATAACCTGAATGCCCCCTAGTTGGAGTCTCATGACACTTTGAAATGATGAGGGGAATTTTGTTGGAATTCTTGGATAGCAACAACCTACCCTTATAGTACAAAACACCTTTTTTCAACTCAAAACCAGGGTGAGATTTAGGGGAGATGATCAAATCCTGCAACAATTGATTCCATTTAGGGTCCAATTTCAACTCTTGAAGCCACTCCTCCACCTCTTCATTATTCAACACTGAGATAGCAGAGTACATCATCCTTCTTGATAGAGCATCAGCAGCAGAGTTGTCCTTGCCTGGTTTGTATTGAATTTCAAAATCCAAGCCTACTAACTTAACTGTCCACTTAAACGGTTCATCTGAAAATAGCCTTTGTTCAGTGAGGAATTTGAGACTCCTCTGATTTGTCCTGATGATGAAGTGCCTCCCCATAAGATAGTGCCTCCATTTATGTATAGCTTGGACAAGGGCCATTAGCTCCCTTTCATAAACAGATTTCTGCTGAGCCTTGATAGACAATCCCCTGCGCCAGAATGCTAGTGGTCTGCCTTCCTGCATTAAAACAACACCCAAACCTTGGCTAGAAGCATCAATCTCCACCACAAATTGCTTGCTGAAATCTGGAGCAGCCAACAGAGGTAGCTCCATCATAGCAGTTTTCAATCCTTCAAAAGCCAAAGTGGCTTCTGGAGTCCACATGAATGAATCTTTTCTGAGGAGGTCAGTTAAGGGCTTGGCCATTCTTCCATAATTCTTCACAAACCTCCTATAATACCCTGTCAACCCAAGGAAACCCCTCAAACCTTTAATGTTGTTGGGCTGAGGCCAAGTCTTCATTGCAACCACCTTAGATTGATCAGCAACCACCCCTTCTTTGGATATAACATGCCCAAGATACTCAATACTAGCCTGGCCAAAACTACATTTCTTCCTGTTAGCTTGAAGATGGTTCTGAAGCAACAAGGCCAACACTTCCTTGAGATGTTGAATGTGTGAAGCAACATCAGGGCTATACACCAAGATGTCATCAAAGAAAACCACGGTGAATCTTCTTAAAAATGGCCTTAGTATCTCATTCATAAGGGACTGGAAGGTGGAAGGAGCATTAGTTAGCCCAAAGGGCATGACTAAAAACTCATAATGGCCCTCATGAGTCCTAAAAGCAGTCTTCCCCACATCCTCTGGCCTCATTCTAATTTGATGGTAACCTGATTTTAAGTCCAGCTTAGAGAACACCTTAGCACCACCAAGCTCATCCAAAAGTTCTTCAATTAAGGGTATAGGGAACTTATTAGGGACAGTAATCCTATTAAGTGCCCTATAGTCCACACAAAACCTCCAACCTCCATCTTTTTTTCTCACCAAAATGATAGGACTAGAGTAGGGACTTATGCTTGGCCTTATCACCCCTGCTTCTAGCATTTCAGCTACTAACCTCTCTATCTCAGACTTCTGATAGTAGGGGCACCTGTATGGTCTCAAATTAGGTATCTCAGCCCCCTCCTTCAAGTGTATGGCATGGTCATGGCTTCTAGCAGGAGGTAAACCTCTGATGTCTTGAAATACTGCTGAATACTGTTGTAACACCTCTATTTCTGGACAAACCACCAAGTCAGGATTGGTTACTCCAGATGAGTCATACTAGAGCAATAACCCTTCCCCCTCACTCAGCAATACCTGTTTGAAAGCTCCTAGAGCCAACTCTGTTCTGGACAGAGCAGGATCACCCTGAAGGATAACTCTGGCATCCCCTCTCCTCATGGACAAGGTCATTCTTCCAAAATCAGCCTGCACTTCCCCAAGGCTGGCCAACCATTCCAACCCTAGTACCAAATCTACTCCTCTTAAGGCAAACAAGTAGAAATCTTGGGTTACCTTTAATTGTTGCATACTCAGAGTGAGTTGTGAGCACCTTCCCCTACACTTGATAAGGTGTCCATCCCCTACCTCAACCACATAGGCTTTGGTATCTTGCACAGGTAGGTGTAGGTGTTCCACCAGGTCCTTAGATATGATATTGTGGGTTGCTCCACAATCAATGAGTATCACCACAACATGATGGCCCAACATACCTCCAATCTTCCAAGACTTAGTTGAGGTGAAGCCCTTCATAGAGTACAAAGAGAGTTGCAAAGAATTTAGGATCTCTACCTCAGGTTCCCCTTCTCCTTCTTCATCTTCTTCATCATCAGCCATAAGTAGCATGTGTAGTTGCCTATTTTTGCATCTATGGTCCCTGGAAAAGGGTTCATCACACCTAAAACAAAGCCCTTTTTCTCTCTTCTCCTTGAGCTCTGCACTAGTGAGCCTTCTGTAATCACCTCCCAACTTAGAAACAACACCATCTGAACTAGTTCTTGAAGACACAGCTATGCTTCCCACAGAAGATCCCTCCTTCCTGTAATTATTAGAGCTAGAGGGTTCCAGAGAAACTACCTTGTTATAAGAACTGGATCTGGTTGACCCAAGGGACCTTGAATACCCTGTTTGGGCCTTCCTATGCACCACCTGATTCCTCTGCTCTATCAAGATGGCTTTCTGAATTAATTCAGGAAGGGTCTTCAACTCATATAACCTCACTTCCACCCTTACTTCCTCCTTGAGCCCATTCAGAAAAATTCCCCTAACGATTTCTTGATTGATCCCCCTGAGAGCCCTTGCAAATTTTTCGAATTCCTCCACATACGCCTCTACACCCCCTTCTTGCTTGAGTGACAATAGTAACTCAGGGATTTTGGGCCATGGCTGGTTGGAATCTCCTGACTACTGCTAACTTGAAACGCTCCCAAGCAGGGTAAGGGTTACACCCCTCCCACCAATGATACCAACTGAGTGCTCTTCCCTCCAGAGCCACCATTGTAGCCCTCATCCTTTCTGCCTCAGAGATAGCACGTAGAGAGAAATATCTCTCTAACTTCTATACCCACCCGTATGCATCATCCCCTGAGAAGATGGGAATCTCCAACTTCCTCCATCTGTCATGGCCAGAATTCCTAGGGTTACTATCAACTTCTTCATCATGTTCACTACCTTCCCCATACGCGTGCCCTTCTGGAGTAACTCCTAGCTTTGTTGCAACTGCGAACATTAAATCTTCTAACTTCTTCATACGAGCCTCATTCATTTCCATCCTCATCCTCATCTCTTCTCTTTCCAAAGCTCCACTCTCGTTCTCCTTGGCCATATTTCGAGTAGAAACCATACACAGAATTCCAAGATCAGCGCGGTGGTGACAAATTTCCACAGGCACCAGAAGGGTGCTCTGATACCAGTGTTAAACACTGGTATCTTAGTTAACAGAAAAAGAAGAAGTTTAGAAAAGGAATTGCCCCTAACACAGATTCTGGTTGAATCTGCTAGGGTTCTAACAGTTTTATTAGAATTGAGATAGAGAATTACAAGAATAGAAGGATCCCTCGATCCAACCCACTGACTTTCCCTCTAGCCCAAACTTCTATTTATAGAGTTTCCCTCCCTTTCCTAACTGTCTTAACTACCCAGCTGGTAGGAAAAGGAGAGTTTGTTATTTTAACCAAACTCTCCTTTTCCCCCTTTTATATACATGAATGACCCTTGGCTTGGTATGAGCCTTATCATATTTGGGTGTTTAGATGGAAACTATACACAGCAGGTTTGTTTCAGAGTGATATCTGTATAATTGTGAATTGGCAACTGATACTTTAGTCATGGGTTGAGGGTCAATCAATTGAACCTTTCTACCACTATTTAATCATTCATAGTTTCTGGGTAATTGTGTTTTTACAGCACTCAACTGATAGAGGTAGTTTTTTGAGAAATGATAACTGTGGAGAGGAAAATATGATAGACTTTCAGTCAGTCGTGAATTTAGCAATAAACAAATTTGCATCTTAAACATCAAATATTTGTTTTACCAAGGAATTTTATGTAACTCTTCAATTTGCAGTTAGAGTTGAATTCAGGATGTCTTATCCGGTTTGCAATTGGAGAGGGAGGGTTGGTTTTAGTGGATGGGAAGCTTGAGAAAGCTGATCTAAATTATCTCAGCCAGGCTAATCGAGCTCGTGCCTCTGCTGATATTTTCTCTAAGGTATGGGCAACTTATCATTTTACTTGAACACCATTATATTGTTCTGGATCAAATCAAAGTAGAAAACCTTATGTTGTTGGTGCCTTGGTGGAAATAGTTTTGAGGGAATATAATTGCACTAGCATTAGGTTGACCATTTTATTATTCAGGTAAATTCTACTTTTTAGTACATTCATTATCATAATTAGTGATAACTTTTGGTGTAAGGATTTAGGATTATGGTAATATGAGGAATTTTCCCTATTAGGGTTTCAATTAAGCAAATTCTGGTAATTTTTTACACCAGTAGGATTTTGCTGGGGACTTGCCTTAATAAAAAAAAGTAATGATTACTTCCACCTGTTGACACAGAATTGTTGTGATTCCTTTTATTTACACTATTTGTTATTGAAACTCATGGAACTAAGACTTGGTTATTGTATTGGTTATTGAAACTGCTTTGTACTACACAACAGTAATTATTTGCTTGAAGTCATGGTATGCTTTCATATTCCTCTGCAAAAGAAAATGAAAATTTCCTTAGAAGAATTATTGCAATTGATTTTCCTTATTACTTCTTTGTGCATTTTGCTAATCCATGTAAGATTGACCCTGCAGCTGCTTAGAATTGAATGAAAATTTTAACAAATACTCTCATAAGCTTATTTTGCATGTTTGGTTTCTTCTTAATCTGATTCACCGTGTTTGTCAGAAGAAAACTTATGAGGAACATCATATTCACAATCACATTTTCATCATTTGTTGTCCGTAGAGGTTTTGATTGTAATCATGCTGCAATTTTGCACATGCAGGTTATGTTCCAATATAGTGTTCGACACTCTCCCCTGAGAATCGATGATCTATTAGGATCTATCATCTCAACACTCGACCAGGAAAGCAAAGCTTGTGATATTGACATGGATGGTTGATGGTGATTGCCGGATGGATTGCGATTTTCAACTTATTTTTGGTCCACTGTGATACTTGTTCCTGTGAAGGCTTCTATAATTTATATCAAGGAACACTAAATAGTAGCTACCACATATCCCAAACAAAAACATGGGAGCAGGCACGCATATGCATTTTTATCTGTCTTCTGTTCTGTTTATTCGATGCTCATACATTGTATTTGATATAATTCTTACAATTATGGGCAATGTAGTGTATGGTGTAGCATAGAAATTGTACATTTTTATTTGTCTTCCATAATCTAATATAAATTTGAAGTTGAATTCACCTCATATATATGTAGCTCTTTGAAATTCTGAAATAATCATCATAAACAGGAGATATGAGTGATTGAATGCTATCAATTTGCCAAACCCAATGTCTGCATATGCATATATAAAATACAATGATATTTCAACACTTATATTCTATTTTCTCTCTCCCTTCCCTACACTACCTATGCCTAAAAAGTTTGTGGGTTTAACATGGTAAAATAGTTATAGTAAAATTAATTACATGGAAATAAAATCCATAGATTAGGCGAGTTTTTTCTTTTTCAAAACGAGGATGGTGAGAGTTGCTGATTTTTGAATCCAAACCACATGCTTAATGTCCAACAACTCTAGAGAGTATTATTAATATTGTATCTGTTGTCATACTAATTATAATACTGACATGTGGTATGGTTGACTAATTAATTCTCATATTACTAATAAGGCGTTGGTCTAGTGGTGTATGGTCTTAATGGATCCTCAAGATTTGATTCGTAAGAGCGACACTTGTTGGGAAGGCAATCACGAACCCTGAAAGATTAGTTCATTACCTAAAAAGATGAAGAATACCATTAATAGTATAAAAAAACACATTAGTTTAGCTATATATTTTAATTAATATAGTAACTTTATAAATATAAATATATTGTTATTTGTGACATATAATTTAACTATTGAAATGATTGAATGATTATTCAGGTCATAAATAACTATTTGTTTTAAGGGTAGATTTCTTAATGGGTTATTTTGGAAAATGTGAAATCATTCATTTGGAAATTACTTTTGATTGGGAAGATATGATTTGACCATTTTTGTAGATATTTTTTAATTTAATTACGGTATAATTGTATATATTGAATCAGTTGGTATGATACAATATTTAACCAAATAATTTACTAATAGAGTTGACTTTTTGGATATAATTATGATAAAATAATTACGTAGATAATTTTTTCGTTTCTCATAAGTATCCTTACACTGGAGGCAATTCTGTCCGAGCCGAAAACATCCAAGTATGTGGGGCTAACTCTCTCGACTGATATTTTTCTATCTACAAAATTCGAACCTAAGACCTTGCTTAAAGGGAATCAAACATGTACCATTTAAATCAACAATCATTTGTAATTTCTTAGATAAGTTGTTAGTTGACAGATAATTTTGCAATAAACTCTTGTAGAAATATTTTAAATAATGGAAAAGTTCTATGGGTGCAACCACATGAGTGTGTGCTGACATGTTTCCATTTAACGAAGGCCTATTTTGGAATTTTATTATTCGGTAAAAGTAAATCTATTACCACTGACAAAAGAATGTTTGGATTTGCCACAATCAAACTTGGCAAAAATAAATTTACATAGGACCTATCAATAACCCTTATTTAGAGGAGCGGAAACTTTTACTATAGTGTAATCCAATTTTTCTAATTTATTATAAACTATCAACATATGACGTTGATCTAATTGCCTAGTATATTGTCACACTAGATCCTAGAAAAATCAAAAGGTAAAAGATTTTATTTCTATGAGCGACACATATTGGAAGAAAGATAACAACACATATGAAAATATATTAATTCTTGAGTTTAAAATATGTGCATTGTCAATGTAAATTTTTTACACATATTGGAAGAAAGATAACAACACATGAAAATATATTAATTCTTGAGTTTAAAATATGTGCATTGTCAATGTAAAGTTTTTACACTATCATTACATCATCTACCGCTAATTTGTACTACTTTTTTGAGATAGATGATTATCTGACAATGTAAAAATTGTCAGTGCATACATATTAAATCCTTAATTATTTACCTAAAAGTTGAAGAAATTCTTTTGTCATGAAAAAAATCTTTAACTAATAATAAAATAGATAATATGTAATCTTAAAGTAATAAACATTTCTAATGTATATAAAATACTTAAATTAATAATAAATTTATGAATATAAGGTGAGTCAAATATCATGATTCTCATCTTCACAATGCAAATATTTTGGCGAGTCAGATATTTCTGTCATTCCTATATAGATGTTATGTACGTGAATCTCTATTTTGGTGGGTCAATGGCAAAACTACTAAATTACTGACATAGGTCCCCAGGAATAGGATGGTTTACATCTTCAATTCATGCCTATAGGTGCAGTGAAATCAAGAGTATAACATTCTTGTGTATATTAGGGTTTAAATGAATCAAAGGATTCCCAGGAATGCTTGGACAACTTTTGAGGAAATCAGGCAGGTTCTACTTGTCAGAGTTATTTATGGTAAGGAAGATAAGGACTAGTCAAAAACAAGCATTTGATTTCTATTGTTTTTTTGTATCTTTCCAAACTGGATATTTTGAAGGTTGTAAATGTAAATGTATAAATCCTCTATATATTTTGAGCACCAATCCTTTTAACAGCTTATAGTTGGCCATTAACCACAAAAGTAATGCAAAGTAAAATCCAAACAACTAAATGTGACATTCACAAATCACAAGGTTGTATATCTCACAAATGAAAACACACTAGAATTAACCATATCATCCCAGTTCTAAAAATAGCTCTTTGACTTTATACAGGCTTTATAAATATTAGATAACCAAGCATAAGGTGGAGGAAGGTGCAGAACAGTTTCGTTACATGCTAATATTTGGTACTACAACAATTATTGGCAACATTCTTCAGCGTGCCTCATACTGGACAACTGCATATGAAACAAAAGAAGTTTAGAGCGTTGCAAATAAGTTGCATAGAGGAGCGGCATTAAACAACCCACTTTAAGCTTAAACAACCCACTTTAAGCAGCTATTGAAAGTCACATTTCAACATGGCAGTTCAAAATACTACTGATGTATCAGTTTTTAGCAACCGAGACATAACAAAAGGGAATAGTGAACATGTCATTATGCTAAGATGATCAATAAAATCTCACATTCCTTTGCTATAATTGGTTTTCATTGTTCTTTTAGGGACATTTTATTCTTTCCAAGGATATCTAAATATACAACAATAAATATATTGGACAAACCTTACCATTTACGGGGTAAGATTGCATATGTTTACCCTCCCTAGACCTCACAAGGCAAGAGCCTCGTGCACTAGACTACCTTTTTACATTATATCTTGTGAGTTAGAAGCAAAGATAAAATAGGTAAAATAGAACATAAAGGTAGTTACGTGTGAATGGGAAACATACAAATTTCAAATCAATGGCTAGTAAGTCCTTACCATTTCCACATGAATTATAGACTTATCAGAAAAAAACAACCAATGTATGAAAAGGTTTCATAATAAAGAAAAAAATCATTGCCAACACACATGGCTTGACACCTAGGTGATACTCTATAATACAAAAAATCATTGCCATTAACTCCATAATTGTAAGCCGGGTGATTTTTTATACAAAAATCGACCGAGGCGACACAAAGGAAACAATCACACAACATTGAGATAACATAGTACTCTTGTCATCTATCTTCTACACGTTCATGATTTCCAACTTTTAATAATGTTTGGAACTCTTAAATTTTCATAAATAAACACTCTTTCCATTCAAACCGTAACTCAAATCCATTCTCTGAACCTTTAACAACTAATCCATATACAAAGATATAAAATCTAAAATACAATCAAGGGCTTCACTTTCAATTCACACTCTTTTCTAAAGATACTACAAAATCTGGAATACCCAATGAGAAAAGGTAGCAAAATAAGAAAAAGGGTTGTACTTACTGCGACGAGTGCGTTTCTTATAAAGGATTCGATAACCACACTCACGGCACTGTATAACATCACCAGGTTTCAATGTATTTTCCATTCCACAATCTGAACAAATAAACTCAAAAATCAAACTTCAATTTGAAAACCTTAACAAGAAGTATGAATTCGGTGAGAGAACAAACCTCCGCAAATGTAACTGACTGGTTCAGGTTGAGGATCCATTGCAAAGTTTGGAACTTTTAGGGTTTATTGCTGCTATCTCAGTTTCTAATTTGACTTTTCATATTTATATATACAATGGTTGGGGCCTTCACTTAACCATGGCCCAAATTTTGTTTGGACAATTGAACTTGTAAATTGTAACAATATCCACTTTTTTGGACCATCTCTTTTAAGTTTTGGAAGAATAAATTACTCTCATAATTTTAACGAAATTATATAAATCACATCTTACTTTCTTACATCTATATAAATCGCTCATAATTTATATATATACATAAATAACCATTGTAAGAGATAAATGTAATTTTTTAAATAAAAAAGAGTTATAAATATAATTAAGTCAAGGGTTTAATTCTTGGGAACAACACTTGTTCGGAAAGACAACTATGTATGCTCGTAGGGTGAGCAAATACCATAGTACAAAAAAAGTAATTGCTATAAAATACAAATATTGAGTTCAATTGAATCAATATAATGGTTTTCACAAACACCAACAGTAGAAGTTGTCTAAACTGAACCCAAATATGAGATAAAAAGTCTTAATAAATCATATTATGTTGGGCCTTAACCCCCTAACATAGATTCATCTTATTACTTAAATTTTAATAAGAGAAAAAGGGTATAGTATACATGTATATTACATACTCTTACTTTGAATTGTTTGTTTTAAACTACATTTCGTAATCCTCCTATTCATTGCCTATATATATCCAGCTTAGTGTTGTCAATATAATCGGGGAAGCAATTCTCTAAGTTTATGGAACAATTCAAGTTGGCACTTCGAAATGGGGACTTAGGGTTAATCTTTGGTTCATGAAAGTTTGTAAACAATTACGCAATTTGTTGGAGAAAAGTTGATTACACACTCCTCACTATAACTCACACACAAAGAAGAAGAAGATGATTGCAAAGAAAGAGAAAGAGAATTTAGTGCAGGGATAAGGAATTGAGTTTTTGTGAAAAAGGGATTAAAGATTCAGCAAAGATTCTCATTATTGATCAACCAACAATGCATATGCTATTTATAGTAAGTATATAAATCTATCTATTTACTATTTAATAAAAAAAACTCTCATCACATACATGTATCATCACCTCCTTGAATTGCTACATGTCATACTCACAACAAAAGTTTTATCACTCAAAGAATTCTACAACCTCCAATATACCATACTACATCATAACATTTGTTATTATCTCTTGATACATCTATTTATTCTTTATTCTTCTCCTTTATTCTATATTTTTTCTCTCTCATTTTATTACTAATTAGAGAACCTCATCTCTCTTTCACTCCTTCATTTCATTACTCTACTTTTCTTCAACCATTTTTCTCTCTTCTTAGTTTATATCATTCTTCCATTTCAAAATTTCTTATTTTAAAATGATTTTATGCATGTAAATTTATTCATTGATTTTTTCTTTGAATATGTTGTATTAAAATCTTTTTTTGTTTATTTTGTAGATATGTTATTATTGTGGTATAACTAGAGGAGTGAGATGTTTCTAATAACAAGGGCATCGATGATAGTTCTATTTGATCTGGTGTCTCTTATTGTTTGTTCACCCTTGAAGCATCATTGTAGGTTAGTTTTTCTATATCTCTTTGTTGTTTCTTTATTTGTTTATAGATTTTTCTATTCAAAACAATCATTATTGTAATGTTGAAAATGACATGAACAGTGACGAGATCGTGAAGAGGAAGAACAAAGTAAATAATCTCTGACACTTTGGTATTTTCATCATTTCTCCTTAATTTTCTAAAAAAATTGTTAAAATGTCATTTTGCTACCTAACCTTGAGCAAAAGTAGCATAATATTGATTCTATGTTTTTTTATTTTTGTTTTACATTGTAGTTCATTTATTTTATTGTACAACATGAATTATGTTACTTATGTTATGATTCATTCTTTCATTCTTCATCATACAATCTTTCATTCTTCATTAAACAAATAGATAAATATAATGAAAACTCGGGTTATGATTCATCAAATTTCACCCTCATTCACCAATAGGAATGTGACTTCCTATTTGTTCTCTCACTTTCTTATTCATTCATTCTATAATTTAATCTTACGTTTATCATTTGTCGTC